>NC_137771.1:52320098-52419232 GCF_963455305.1 Plecotus auritus | reverse complement strand
CTCCTACGGGGAGAAGCTGGACTGTCTGCCGTGGGGTCGGAAAGTGAGGGAGGCTTGCTTGCAGGGCTGCGCGCAGGAACAATTGTTTATTGTGCTGGGGCGCGGGACGCGGGGACACGGTCAGAGACGCAGAGCTGGCTTACTGGCAGCCATCGCTGTTTGCCAAGCCCTAGCCTAGTCACGCCCTGAGACCCCGCCCTGCACAATCTACAAACCCACCCAAGCTCCAAGCAGCGGCTTTAGCATATGAATGGCCTGCCCTATCGCAGCTTAACCTAGCAAACTTGCAGCCCGGGTCAGACAGCTCCAAAACCTCCAAACCCCAAGCAAAGAGGAGAAAACTGTAGTTCTCGCTGTAGCTCCTGCTGGGTGGCCTCAGACAGTAGCTGACCTGCACCCCATTGGAGATCCAGAAGCCAGTGGACCTAGTGGTCAGTGTGAGACACCAGATTTCAACGCCTCACATCCATAAGTGATACATTCAAGAGGCAGACTCAGTGAGCACCAAAGCCCCACTGAAACAAGTCCTGCACCATAAGCGTGTCTCCAGCGCAGCAGTTCTTCCATTATAGACACAGCGGGTCCTCACAGCCAATTGGCCTGGAGGTCAATTCCTCCCTGTGTACCAACAGCAATCAAGGCTTAACTACACCAAGACTTTGCACTCAGCCCACAAAGGGGTGTACCAAAGGCGTCCACCTCAGGTGATTGGGGAGGCTGAGCTACTGGCCCCTATAGGTCACCTACCACACAAAGCCACTCCATCAACATAAGGAAGCAGAAAAATGCGGAAACAAAGAAACATGTCACGAAAGAGAGAAATGGAGGAAAGCAAACTAATGGACGACACAGAGTTCAGAACCACATTTATAAGGTTACTCAAGAATCTTCTAAAAACCACCGAGAAACTTGATGAGACATCCGAGGAGCTTAGTGAGACCTTCAAGGACCTTAATGAGAATGCCAAAAAAAATGGAAAAGGACCAGTCAGAAATTAAGCATACACTGTCTGAAATAAAGAATATACAGAAACTCAACTGTAGATCAATGTACCCCAAGAATCAAACCAAAGATCTGAAATATGAGGAAACAAAAAACACCCAACCAGAAAAACAAAAAGAAAAAATCCAAAAATATGAAGATAGTGTAAGGAGCCTCTGGGACAACTTTAAGCGTACCAACATCCGAATTTTTGGGGTGCCAGAAGAAGAGAAAGAGCAAAATATTGAAAACCTATTAGAAGAAATAATGACAGAAAACTTTCCCTACCTGGTGAAAGAAATAGACTTACAAGTTCAGGAAGCACACAGAACCCCATACAAGAGGAATCCAAAGAGGACCACACCAAGACACATCATAATTAAAATGCCAAGGGCAAAAGACAAAGAGAGAATCTTGAAAGCAGCAAGAGAAAAACGGTTAGTTACCTACAAGGGAGCACCCATACGACTGTCAGCTGATTTCTCGGCAGAAACTATGCAGGCCAGAAGGGAGTGGCAAGAAATATTCAAAGTGATGAACAGCAAGAACCTACAACCAAGATTACTCTACCCAGCAAAGCTATCATTCAGAGTTGAAGGTCAGATAAAGAACTTCACAGACAAGAAAAAGCTAAAGGAGTTCATCACCACCAAACCAGGATTACATGAAATGCTGAAAGGTGTTCTTTAAGAAGAGGAAGAAGAAGAAAAAGGTAAAGATAAAAATTATGAACAACAAAATGACATCAAATACATACCTACCAACAAGTGAATCTAAAAATCAAGTGAATAAAAAATCTGAAGAACAGAATGGACTGGTGAATATAATAGAATCAGGGACATAGAAAGGGAGTGGACTGACAATTCTCAGGGGGGAGGGGGTGTGAGGGGTGCGGGAAGAGACTGGACAAAAATCTTACACCTATGGATGAAGACAGTGGCGGGGGGTAAGGGCATGGGGTGGGGTGGGGAATCAGGTGGAGGGGAGCTAGGGGGAAAAAAAAGAGGAACACCTGTAATAATCTGAACAATAAAGATTTATTTAAAAAATAAATAAATAAATAAATAAATAAATAAAACCTTGGACTCCGGAGTTAGACAAATTTGGATCCAAGGGCCAGCTCTGGGTATGATCATTGGCAAGTCATTTCATTCATGATGACTTCATGGTTTTAACAACATGTCTTGAGACTCTAGCAGGTGCCAGGCTTTGTGTTGTGCATTGGGCTTAGACTAAAAAGCACTACAAAGTTCCTGTCCTCAAGAGACCTTTATTTTAGTTTGAGGAGACAGAAAATACCTGACAAGCAGGGTAGGGGGATGTGGGAGTGGAGAGGAGAGAGGGCTGTGCTTTCCACAGGCTGACCCAACACAACTTTTCTGATAAGATGCCATTTGATCAGAGACCTGAAGGAATGAGGAAGTGAGGCTGTCAATATCTGGGAGACAGAATTCCTGGCAGGGAGAGTAACAAGGGGCCGGGGGATGGGTTCAGGAGAGAGTGGTAAGGAATGATGTCACAGAGGAGTTGACATCAAAATCATGTAGGATCTTGAAAGCCATGTTAAGAGCCTTGGGCTATAATGCAAGTGAAATGGGAAGTTGTTGGAAAGTTTGCTCAGAGCGTTGACATTATCTGATTTGTGTTTTTAAAAGATTGCAAAGAAACCTGCTGTGAGGCAACGGCAGAAACAGAGATGAGTTCAAGGTCTTCTGCAAAAGTCTGAGAGAGAGAGATGAGAATGACTTGATTGGAGTAGTGGGGAAGGGGGTGGTGAGCTGTGGTAAAATGACCTTAGTGTCCTCTTGGCAGGGGGGATTGCTTCCCACTGTGAGGATTATATGGGGTTCCTTAGTGTAAAGTGCTTAGGGCAATTCTCAGGACATAGAAAATGGTTAACAAAAACCAGTGTTATTTTCACTTTCAAGCTCAGCAGACATCTGTGGACTTCCATTTATGTCTACCCATCCTCATGGCCAGCATACTTCCTCTCTCCACGTGGTTTGCACTGCATGTTGTACATACCATTATAGCAGCATTTATGTGAGTGTTCCTCATACTTTTCTTATGGTTTTGTTTTCTCAGCTAGAAAGTGAGCTTAGTGAAGGGGGTGACTAATGACTTATTCTTTGGCTGTCAGAGCTTAACACAGTGCCCGACACATCAAAGTTTCTAAATACATATTTGTTGAATGAATAAATGAATGAATAAGCTTAAATCCTACTTGCTTTGTGAAATTTTTTTCATTTAACCTTCATCTGTACTGGTCATATCACTTAAAATGTATCGCTTAATTTCTATTATTTTCTATACAAATTATTAATTTTTTTCATTTATATCTTGTTTCAACTAGGTCATAAAGTCATATAGGAAGGGAATTGTATCTTTTATTCTTTGTATGTCTCATAGTATTATATATATACCAGAGGCCCAGTGCATGAAATTTGTACAGGGGATGGGGGGGAGGAGGGTTCCCTCGGCCCAGCCTGCATCCTCTTGCATTCTGGGACCCCTCAAGGGATGTCGGGCCTAAACCGGCAGTTGGACATCCCTCTCGAAATCCGGGACACTGCATGCACCAGTGACCATACTTTTCGTACAGGTGAAAAGCATCTTGCTATTGTATGGGCAGCTACATTTTTTTGCCCTGATTATAAAAAGTAGTACATAACAAGATCCTTCTGAGGCAATAGTACCATTTTCCCCATCTTATGGGTGGAAAAACTGAAGCAGAGAGAAGTTAAGTAATTGGCTTTGTCACACAGTTGTAAGTGTCAGAATCAGGGCTGAGCACAAAATCTGCAAGCCAGAGTTCATGCATGTCATCGCTGCATCATCCTGTTTTTTCAGTGATAGAGTAGCCTTGCCAGGCTTTAATTTTTAAATCTAAGAGACTGTTCCCAATATATAGGGTAGGGTCCCTAGGCCTGGCCGGCGATCAGGGCCATCTGTGGGGTGACTGGCCGGTGGGGCGATCGAGGGTCCCCTGTGGGCACTTGCCTGGGCTGGTGGCCTGGCACAACCTGCTGGCCAGCCCCACCTCTGCCGCCACTGGCGCCTCCCTCTGAGGGGGGCAGTGTGTGTCATAGCAACTGGTCGTTCCACCAGTCATTCTGCTGTTTGGTCGATTTGCATATTAGGGTTTTATTATATAGGAATATACATGAATCAATTATCAGTGTACTATTAAAAATAGCTTAATAAATAAATGTACAAGTGCACTTAAAAATCATTTGATAGGAAGTATATTACATGTTTTTGATGGACTGAGTGATGATGTTAGAATAAAATTACTATTGCTTTAGAAAAATCAGAGAGTACCTCAAAAGCGTAAGTCAGAGAAATTTTAGAATGTTCAGAATATCATGGGAAATTGGATTCCAATATCATTTCAGCACTCAAGACTTTTCATAAAAACATAACTTATCCCTGGTTACTAAAGGGAGGAATAGAAAGAGTATGACTATAGAATCAGACAGATTTGGAATCTAGTGTTTTCAGAAAAATGTCATTGGAATCGTTAGACAAAATAATGAAAGACATACAGAATTCAAGCGGATGTCTTTGTAATATCTCGGAGAGTTGTTGCCCAAATATAGGAAGAATATAACAGAGAGGAGCTCCTTCAAGTTCCTATTTATAAGAACTTGGAAACCTGCAGAATTCCTGTATTTGGGAAGATATTTAAATATCTCAACCAACAAATGATGCAAAACTTTATTGAGGAATGTAGCACCCTGGAGGGATTTCAGGTCTCCTGTGAGGGGACAGAAGAATTAGGAATGTATAAATTGAATTTGAAGGACACAGGTGACAAAACTACCCCAGTTGGAGAGTATGTTGGTGTTTTATTGCTTTCTCCCAAATCACCAGAAGCTTTGACACTTAAAGCAATACAAATTTATTACCACATAGTTCCTGTGGGGGAGTCTGGGTCTGGGTTAGTTGGATCCTCTGCTCCAGGTCTCATCAGACAGAAATCAAAGTGTCATCCAGGACTGTGATCTCATTTGAAGCTTGAAGGTCCTTTTCCAATACCAGCAGGAGGATGCTGTCACTGTTTCTTGTCTCTCTCTCTTTTTTTTTAATCCTCACCTGAGGATATTTTTCCATTGATACTTAGAGAGAGTGGAAGAGAGGGAAAGACAGAGAGAAATATCGATGTGAGAAAAACATATCGATTAGTTGCCTCCTGCATGAGCCCCAACCAGGGCCCAGGCCAGGGAGGAGCCTGCAACCGAGGTACATGCTCTTGAATGGAATCAAACCCGGGACCCTTAGTTCTCAGGCCAACACTCTATCCACTGAGCCAACCAGCTAGGGCTGTTTCTTGTCTCTTTGAAGGCTCACCTGAGTAGGCCAGGCCCAACCAAGACATTGTTATCCATTTGATTAACTCAAATTCATTACATCCAGAAATTCATTACATTTGGAAAATCCTTTTTGCTATATATCATAACAATCACAGGAGGAATAACCTATTATGTTCACAACTTTTATCCACACTCAAGGAGCAATGACTAGACAGGTTGTGTATACCAGGCAACAGAAATCTTGAAGGCCACCTTAGATCTACCACAGCCCTAGCAGGTTTTGCTCAGTGGATAGAGCATCACCCCACAGACTTAAGGGTCTCGGGTTGGAGGCTCCATCTGGTTGAAGCATGTGCAGAAGGCAACCAATCGATGTGTCTCTCTCACATCAATGTTTCTCTGTCTCTGTCTCTCCCCTCTTAAATCAATGGGAAAATATCCTTGGGTAAGGATTAACAACAACAATAAAATGCTGTCTTCCACAGAGAACAATGACTTAGGTAAAAAGGGCTCAGTGTGTCACAATAGCATTGTAGATAGGGTGCAGTCATGTCTGGCTGGTAATTCTGTTTTTTTATTTTTGTTTTTATTTTGCAAGAGAAAATAACCAAATTTAATACATACATATATATGGGAACCTCACATACATGAGAGTAATTCTAGTTGTCAAGAAACTTCAGCAAACTGAGAAGACAACTCCCAAAATTACTTAGAAAGTAACATCAAATTTTGGGGTATGAACTTCCATTTGCCCCTGTGATCCCACCCCCAGGAATATATACTAAGAAACCTTAAACACTCATCAGAAAGGATATATGCATCCCTGTGTTCATAGCAGTGCAATTTACAATAGCTAAGATTTGGAAACAGCCTAAGTGCCCATCAGCAGGTGAGTGGATAAAAAAAAATTATGTTACATTTACACAATGGAATACTAAGCGGCAACAAAAACAAAAGAACTCTTACATTTGCAACAGCATGGATGGAACTGGAGAATATTATGCTGATTGAAATAAGCTATTCATAGAAAGATAAGTGTCACATGATCTCACTCATATGTGGAATCTAATGAACAAAATAAAATGATGATCAAAAATAGACTCAGAGACATAGAAGCATGAACAGACTGTTAAACCTCAGAGGGAAGGCCAGGGAGGGTGAGTGGGAAGAGATTAACCAATGAACTTGTATGCATATATGCATAACCTGTGGACATAGACAATGGGGTGGTGAGGTCCTGGTGGGAGCTGGCGGGGGAGGGGAACAGGAGCCAGCTGGAAGAGGTTAATGGGAGGACCTATGTAATACTTTCAACAACAAAGATTTGTTAAAAATTATTGGGGATTATATATTATATCCTTATCTTTTAAAGATGAGAAAATTTAGTATTATATATAAAAATTCAAAATAGAAAGATCACAGTGCAAAAATATTTGTATTCAGAAATATGTGCTTATTTTTTAATGTTTAAAAAATTAGGCCTATTAAAATAACATGGAATTCCAAGTTAAAATGAATAACTGAGTCATTGCTTTAGACTTGTAATTTCATGTTGAAATCTTACTTGGAACACTTCAAAGAACCTAAAGTTCACCATATCTATAAATTTAATTTATTAAATTGAGAACTACTTAAGTTCTTGGGAAGTTTAAAATCACATGATTGATGTACTTTAAAAGAAAATAAAAATATATTACATTAATAAATGTGGCTAAATATTCATGGAATTTAATTAAGTTGTAATATTTTCCTTCAAAGTAATGATAAGATATGCAAGATTTATTGATAAAATTTATAAACTAATGTACAAGCTTAAGAAAAACAAGAATTTCAAATGAATTAAACATGAATTTTGCACCCAAATAACCTCTTTTAGATATAAAAATTGCCCTCAAGAACTTAAAAGCATTGATAAATAACAAGTTTCCACTCTGCTATTTTATATGACCTTTGTCAAGTCACTTAACTTCTCTTGGTCTTAGTTTGTCATCTGCAATATGGGGGTCATCATATTAAGTTGCAGGATTGCTTCTAAGGAGTGAATGAGATATTTTGCATAAGGTGTTCATCACATTTGTCTGTCAATAATGATAGCCTAAATAGAAAAAAATTTGTTTCTTCTCCTAAACAAAAGAGCAAAGGCTTTGCATGCAGAGCCACTTTAAATTTCATCCTCCTTATACCCTCTTATATGACAACTAGAGGCCTAGTGCATGAAAATTCATGCACTGGAGGGTGGCGGCGGGGGTGAGGGGGGTCCCTCAGCCTGGCCTGCCCCCTCTCACAGTCCGGGAGCCCTCAGGGGTGGGAGGTGACCCAGCGATCAGGAGAAGGTGATGCCCCCATCACACCTCTGCTGCTGCCACTGTCAGCAACGCAAGCCTCGGCCGGCCCTGGTTACCTGCACCTCAGGCCGGCCCTGAGCAGCTGGGCAGCCGCCATCTGAAGCTTGCCTGCTCCTCCGGCTGGCCCTGGGCAGTTAGGGGGCTGAGGGGACTGGGTGCCTCCATTTTATGGCTGTGGGCACCGCCATCTTTGAGGGCGTGGCAGTCAATTAGCATATTCCCTCTTTATTAGATAGGATTGGTTCACTACCTTTCCAGGTACAAATGTTATTTAGAGGATTAATGTTAATGTTCAAGGCAGTATGATGACCAGGTCAAACCCAAGAAGCAGCTGACCACACCCTTTAGATCATCACCAGAAAGTGAAGCAAGGGAAAGCGGTAGCAAATCAATGTCTTATTTCAGTCCTTAAAATTCGAGACACAGAAGATAAGAAATGTCAGGCTCCAAGGACTTTGTGCAACCAAACCAGTGTTTCTGTGCCAATATCTGGGGCCAAATGACTGTAATGGGATTCAAAATACTAGGGGAAGGGACAGGTTGGTATTCCCTCCAGGCTAATAGTCTCCTGGTGAAATGTCAGATTGGTGTCAGAGGAATGCAACCCTGTCTGGACAGAGTGCAAGCAGAGAACCCAGAAGAGGGTTCACTCTATATGCCTTGCAGTGTATTATGATTAATATAGACAAATCTACTTTCCTCACGTTCCTGTATTGGGGGACTAAAAATGCTGTGTATTCTGAGCAATTATAAAAATCTTCAAATGTGTTTAATTTCTTTAAAAACTACAATGATTTTTTTGTGGTAACTCTGGAGGGAAACAAACACAAATATAGAAAAGTGTGTGTGTGTGTGTGTGTGTGTGTGTGTGTGTTAAAGAAAGAGAGAGAGAGAGAGAGTCAGAGAGAGATGCAAAGGAGAAATGGAAGAACAGAGAGTCTCAGAGAAAGAAAACAGAAAGGGACAGATTCAGAGAGAAGCTGTGAGATAAGACCCAGACACAGAGAAAACAAGCATGAAGAGATGATATTAAAACACAGAGAGGCCCAGCACTGAAAACTAGTGAGAAAAAAAAGTAAGAGAACACTGGAAAAATATGATTTTCAAGGACCCAAGGGCCCAGCCAGAGGATCAGGGGAGAAAAAAAGAGAGAAAGGAAGGCCTGGTGAGTACAGCTCAGTGGTTAGAGCATTGGCCTGCTCACTGGAGGGTAGTAGGTTCAATTCCCAGCCAAGGGCATGTACTTGGGTTGCAGGTTCAATCCTTCGCCCTGGTCTGGACACGTGTTGGGAGGCAACCAATCAATGTGCCCTTCTCACATCAATGTTTCCCACCCTCCCCACCCCCCACCCCGCCCCACTCCTGCTTTCTGCTGTGCTTTCCACTCTTTCTGAAAGTCAGAGTGGGAAAATATCCTTGGGTGAGGATTAACAAGAGAGAGAGAGAGAGAGAGAGAGAGAGAGAGAGAGAGAGAGAGAGAGAGAGAAAGATAACACAGGGCAACATTCAATTTAGTAAATATGTATTGAGTGCCCTTGGGGAACATAGCAACCTAGTAGAGCTTAAGTGGAAAGAAATTCAATTCTCCCCAGTTCTGAAGGGTGGGGAAGTTCAAGTCTGTGGAGCTGCCTCAGGGCTTAGGAGGTGGAGTACATGCAGATCCACACTGTGCTCAGCTTCCAGCACGGGGCTGCAATTCCCTGCCTCTTTGGGCTGACCTGCAACACTCTTCCTCCAGCTCCCTGGTGGAAAAATAAATGTTTAAGGAGAAACAAAGTTATATCACTACATCTTTATATCTATATCTTACAAGTGTTACTTGATAGTTACACCACCTTTCTTAATTGAATGTAAAAACCTGTAATCTAGATAGTTAAAAAAAGAGAAATGTTAAAAAATGCTTAAAAGACTGAATCAGAGCTCACTTTCATTAGGCTTTCCTCTCCCCCATGCCCTGACTCATGTGATAACATGCAGTATTTTTTAAACAAATCTTATTATTTAAAAATCTCGGCATAGAAAATATTTCTTCTGAATATCAGAGTACACAGACACGTATCTGACCAAAATGTGTCCGAAAGACCTGCAGAAAGGAAAATGTAGTTTGTTCTATGACTCACAGTGTCCGTAAGTTAAAAATAAACCAGAGATTTAGAAGAACAACTCTTCCTGGTAGTCGGTTCTATAAAATAGACTTGCAAGGAAAGGACACAATCATTAAAACTCATCGCACCTCATCAGTGAACTCACACCCATTCAACCCATCTGCTAAAACTAAAAAGAGACACAAGGCAGAATAAGTTCTGAGAATACTAACTTACCTTTATTCTTCCTATATTTCCCCACCTCAGAGCCGTAACTTAAGTACGGGCTGGCCTCTAGGACTTTGGTAGGGTGGGAAACAGAAGATGCTTAAAGCAAAGTGTTCTTTGTGTCATGTAAAGTGAGAAGTTCTTGAAGAAACTATGCCAGTATTTTCATGAAGATGGGGGTAGAGAGAGCAACTTTGAGAAACTTGGAAATAAGGAGCTGTTTCCCGGGCGCCCCAGAAATAATCGAAGTCAGTGTCCATGCATCACTCAGTAATAAAAATAACACTGCAGGGAGATTGTGCAGGACAGTGAGAATGTCTCTTTGATGTACTAGGAGAGTGGCACCCTCACTACCAGAGTTCCAATCTTTACCAAAGGTCCATTGCCTCGAATGTAAGATGGAACAGGAGAGCAGCCGGGTCAGAGGATTGGATCACGTGCTCTGGAACAGTGAGAATCTTCATTGGACCAATGACTGCCTCTCTGACAATGTGGCACTACTGGCAACTAACCAGGGGACCTCAGCACAACTCCTTGGTATGGTGAGTACCAACGGTGACCGTGATTGCCTTTTCTACCACCCCAGCAAAAAGGCCTAGAGAATAATTGTATAATATAAATAAAGATTTTATATGTACCTAGGTTTGTGGTCTGGATGTCATATCTGCCACACAAACTTTGACAGCACATAGAATTAGGGCCGAGTAACACTTGGGTCTCTAATGTCTCTAAGTCTCAGTTCTCTCCACTCTAAAAATGAGATAAAAATAGAACTTAATTCATGAGTTACTCTAAGTGGTGATGATTATGGGGATGCTATGATTCAGTGCCCGGAACATAACAAATGTTCATTAATGGTGGCTACTTTCATTTAGTTGGAAAAATGAATCTACTGCAAGTGAGACAAAGTTTTGACAGAAAGCTTTCAGCCATTGCACAAACACAGCCACTGCAAAGAGGGAAACACCATCAGTTCTGCACACTGTTTATAAGATAAACATGAATTATTAGCCGTTTTCCAAGAGAAATATCACTATCCCGTGCAGGGAGAACAATATGAGAATGTGGCCAAGAAAAACAGCAACTGTCTCCCACAACTTTACCAACATGTGGCCATGCCCATTCAGATCAGCAGCAAGTCTAATAAACCTCAAACTTATGGGAAGAACCAGAGAAGCAATTCAAAGTACTTAATATGGCAATGGCTTTGAAAAAGTCAACTGCCAGCCTGCCACCCTTCTCCTCCCTTCCTCCAACATGACCACATCTGAGGGTAAAGATATTTATAATTCTCTGGGTGACTAACTATAACAAACTTGACAAGCAGGCTGGTAAACTTGATAAAAGTATCTTAATATGACAGATATACTTCTCAAATGGAATGTGGGAGGGGAGAACATACTTTAATTTTTGATAAGCTAAAATAGCACCTTTAAAATGAAATGGCCCCCACATAAGGGTTTACCATTAGAGTCAACTTCAGGCCGGATAAGCCTCCAGTGATTAGGTAGGAAATCAGGTTTGCATTCAGGTTAGAAATCTTAGTGTGACCTCAGGGTCTCCTCATTTTCGCCTTCCTCTAATCTGCCCAGATCATTTGGAACCAATAACCGGTCTCAGGTCTGTTGCCCAATGTTAGAAAAATCATGAATTAGCAATTCTACAAACGTTCCTTGAGCCTTTGCTATGAACCCAGTACAAAGAACACATAGATGGACATAATCCCTGTAGTCAACCTCATCTCAAAACCCTGGCTCAGCCTCCCCCAGCTTCTAACAGCTACACCCGTTCAGTTCTGACCATCACCTGAGCTGCTTCCTGTGGTTGCAAACACCCCCAAGTAAGGCTTGGTAATACTGCCCTCCTGTGTGGCTACAGCACAGCTATGACTCAAGATTTCTGAGCTCTTGAGGTTTAGCCTCTTTCCTGATAGTGGGAACTCAACATAAATTTCCTCCAAAGATTCTATTTTGTAAGTTAAGGCTTCCACTTTGGCTTCCATTGAGTTCTTGTTCTAGAGTCTTCACAGGTCTCCAGACCCATCCTAGAAGGGGTCTGCCTGGATTTGGACAGCCCTGCCTCACTGGAGGTGAAAGTTATCGTTCAGAGCACAACTTTGGTGGCTGTGATCCTGTCACCTGCAGACAGGCTTCCCTATTGACACCCTCTGGGACTTCTAAATTCCGGTTGTTTATTACCTTGGGCCCACCTCCAGGGAACTCTGCTACGAAAAAAGTTAAGCCACCCAAACTCCAAGGATGGATACTTTAGCGATTAATATTTGTTGAAGGACGGAATAAAACATGCAGTCATTCATTCATTGAGTATGTAATAAGTGCTTGCTGTGTCTGACACTGGGTGAAATGCTAGAGTCGTGGAGATAGGAAGATATAAACTGTATCAGCAAGGAGTGCATAGTCTCAAAGGGAAAACACAGAGGAATCAAACAATTAAAAGCGATATAATGGAAACATTCAAAAACACAATGGGAACATGGAGAGGGAGAGCCAAATTTTGATTATGAAAGTTAGGGTGGGTGTCCCAGAGGAGGTGAGGTTGGATTGGAGTTGTAAAGGTGAAATAGGAGTATATTAGAGAGACAAAATGGCCAATAGATGAAGTGCAGGTGAGTGGAGCACTTAGATTCCAGGCAGAAGGAACCCCATATGCAAAGGCCTCGCATATACATCATAGTCCATCTAAGGTATGACTTGTGCTTTGCTTGGGTGTTTGACTTTTCTCTTCCAGGCCCCAAATGGCAAATGCAATTAATCTAAAGGGCCTACTGGATCCTGCTTGTCATGATATTTAGTAAAGTCTATTATAGACAAGAAATAGAGGACTGTGATACAAATGCTGTCTATTTACAACCTAAACATTGATGATCTTAAACCACTCAAGAGTTTCATTCAGAGCACAATGTGCAGAAAAATGTACCTAGAAGTTTCTATCTTGCCACCCAAGTTGGGAGAGCTTCTTCAGGGGTTAGCCTGGCTTCATGGGAATATCTATAACAATTAAAGGTCCTCTATCTTTCCAGCTATGTTTAATTACAAGTAAACAGCCCATAGCCCTAGCCAGTTTGGCTCACTGGATAGAGCATCGGCCTGCAGACTGAAGGGTCCCAGATTCGATTCTGATCAAGGGCACATGCCCAGGTTGCAGGCTCAATCCCCAGTAGGGAATGTGCAGGAGGCAGCCGATGAATGATTCTCTTTCATCATTGATGTTTCTATCTCTCTCTCCCTCTCCTTTCCTCTCTGAAATCAATAAAAATATATTTTAAAAAACACACGAAACAAGTAAACAGCCCATAGATTCTGAATTGTGATACCTGCCCTTGAGAAGAAAATATAAAACTGGAGGAGAGGAATAAGCAAACAGGCAAATATAATGTACTAAATTAAAGGTACATTCTTAAAATGTACAGAAGATAAAACAGCAAAATCTGCCTGGATGGCTGGAAAATTTTTTATCAAGTATAGCCTAAAGGACTATTGTACGACAAGCAGGAGTCTGAGAGGGACAGAGGGTATTCTTGGATGAGGAAACAGCATGAGCTAAAAGCATGTGCTGTGTGAGAGTAAACAGTCTATTCAGCAAACAGCAAAAGTGATTGGTTCTGCCAGGGTGTTGGAGGACCAGGACCAGTGGCAGACATACAATTTCAGAGTCAGGTTGGGCATTTGCACAGGGCCTTGTACAACATGCTAAGAAGATGTGACTTGAGTAGAGCTGCTTCTTAGACACACCTGATGAAGTAAGAAGAATATGTTGTAAGCTAGAGAGTACGGAGGCAGAGAAAGTAGTTAGAAATCTGAAAAGGCACTCAGCGCAGAGAAATTGAACCAGAAATAAGAGCATCCACCCTCTGTCCTGCTGCCTGGGTGAAATACAGAAGCCCAGGTTTCAGTTCTGTTGCCTTTACCAACAGCCCTGATCCTGTGTCAGGCTGAGGGAACACCTGAAGTCTAAGAGAGCTGCCAGTGCCCTCTAGTGGTGGCCCACTTGATGGCTAGAAGACAGGAACCATCCAATCCCTCATTCATTTCCCAAGTACCCTCATGTGCTGGCTCCTGTGATAGCTGCTGGACCCCCCAGATGTTCAAGACATTAGTTTTTCACTCAAGAAGCTCACAGTTTAGGATGTGATGCACAGATATGAACACAGCAGATAATAGTATGTGGTCAGTGCACCTCCTCCATAAAGTGTGCATAAGATAGAGTTCATATAGAAGAGGAATGATGAACTTTGGTGCCCTGGGGGCTTTGATAGTGGTTTGACGTCTGGGCTGGCAATATGAAACACTTCTTAGGTGATTAGATTGGGCTCTGGAAGAAGAATAGGGCAAAGCAATTAGTAGATGATGAGCTTTCCAGGAACAGAGATCCACATGGGTTATTTGGAGAACTGCAAGTAACTGTATTCTAGGAGCATCAAACAGGAACAGAATAAAGTAGGTTTTGTAGTGGCCCTTTCTGAGGGAGTCTAAATGATACCCTGTGCTTCCCAAAGTGTTCCATTCAGTAAACATTTACTAACATCTTCTAGAGGCAATGTGATATGAGATTAAATATTGTTCTATCCCTCAAAGTGCTTATAAGTCAATGGCGTTAAGACAGATGTTCAGACAGATGCTTATGAAGGGATACCTTCTATAAGTTTCAAGTTACACACAAGTAGCAGTTGGCAGTAAAGGAAAAGAGGCATTTACACGGAAAGGAGCAGTTAGGGAAGCTTTTGCAAATTAGGAAGCACTGGGCTTGAACACTGAAAAGCAAATGAGTAGGATATGCCTGAGGCACCACCCATGCAGGTGGAGGGTGGGGAGGAAGGATCTGCCTCCACTGTTTCTGTGATGTTGGTGCTCTGGCCAATGTCTTCCTGCCACTCTGCTCATGCTTTCACTTTCTCCTCTGTCTCTTCTTATCACTGCTGCTGTGATCAATCCTCCCAAGGGACTATACTCAGCCCTCTGTTCTTGCTTTGTTCCTTCTCAGTGACTTCATTCATACCCATGGATTATACTTGGAAGCTTCAAATGTTTTACTTAGTGGAGACTCCACATTATTAAGTACATCACTTTTTACCCAGAAAGTCACACTATCCCTAATAAACCATGGAACCCACCACCTTTAACATCAGAAGTCCTCTCCTCCCTTGGTTGGTTGTCCCACCCACCCATTAGTGACCTGATTTTATGTCAAGAACCTTAAAAGGACCCTAACTTACTCCGTTTCTTTCCCCAACATCCAGTGCCTCTCCAAGTTCTGTAGCATCCATAAATCCTTTTCTTTCTGTGTTTACTATTACTGCTTTAATTTGGTCCTTCATAATCTCTCATCTGGCTGATTGCAGTGGCCTCCTAATCTGTCTCTCAGCTTCTAGCTCACTTCCTCAGTCTGTTCTGCTTCGTGACTGCTAATAAGGTGGTATTTCTAATAAGCAAGTCTGATCATATGCCACCCCTCCCCACCCCACCCCTCCTCCTTAAAATGCTTCCATGTACCCTCTCAACCTTCAGAATCAGGTCTCAGCTCCTTATTGGTGATAGACAAACCTCTCCTGCTAATCTCTCTAGCCTTATTTGTTGTCCTCTGCTTCCAGAATTCTCCAGAAATTCTAAACTGATTATAGATCTCCTTAAACATCATGCTGTTTCATACTTTCCTGCCTTGAAATGCTGTCACCTAGAATACTCTCCCTATCACTCTTCCCATGTGGAAATTTCCAACTTATCCCTCAAAACTCAGTTCCAAGTCACTTCCTCCCAGTGAGCCTTCCTTGACCCTCCCTTTCGGATAGAGAACCACTTTCTTCTGGACCAGGATGTGTATCTATTGTTATGTCATTTTGTGACGATCTACTTACCTGTCTGTGTCCCTTGTTCCAGGTTGGAGTAACTGTTTTGCAGAATAATAGAGAAAATGGAACTAAATCCCAGCTCTGCCACTCATCAGAGTGAACTTGGGAAGTTATTTATCTCTCTTGTCTTAGTTTTCTCATCTATAAAATGGGGAAGTCATTGCCAGGTTGATGTATACCTGCCAGAAGCCAGTTCCAGCATGTCATAATTGCCAGAGTTTCATCAAAAGGTTGATGGAACTTGGGAACTCAACAAGGGCTGAGTCACATATGTTATCACCTGTTGGGAATGGCTGAAGGCATTTCCCCAAACCTGAAAAGGATGCATTAAATTGATTGTTTGCTGCCACACAGCTCAGGGCATCTTAATCTACATGTTATTGCCTCCTACTGGCCAAACACCTGAACAGCCGTAGGCTATTCCCCAATCTGACAATGCTTCTGTACAAAACCCTATCCTTTGAAGTTTATATCTCCACCTTGCCTTAGGACAATTTGTGTTAATAAAAAGCAAGGGGTCCTGAGACAAGGAGAACTTAGCTCCTTCAGCTAGGCTCCTCTGACTCTCAATGCCTTTCAAAATTATCTTTTACCGCTGGACTCCTATTTAATCTACGCCCAGCCCCTTCTCCAGATTGCTGAACCCTTCTAGATGCTGGATCAAGACCCACCGGCGTTAAATTGCGCCCAACGTCCGGCATATACTAAGTGCTTTGAATAGTACCTGGCATATAGTAAGTATTGCATAAGAATTTGCTCTAATTTTCAACTCTGAGCATCTTGATGTTAATAAATTATGTCCCATTCACTTCCATTTTGCCAGGGTCCAGCACAGTGCCTGACACAGAGAGTATGAGGAACAAATGTTTGTTGAAAGGAGGAAAAACTGAATCTTTGGCTCCTCTTTTTTTTTTTCCCTCCAATATCTAATAAATCCCTAAGTCCTGCCAGGTTTCCCTTTTCAATGCCCCCTGAATTTAGTTTTCTTTCTGTCATCACTCCTTCATTTATTCAACACAAATGTATTAATGATCAACAGTGTACAAGGCACCATTCTGCTGAGAGTACTGCTTTGAACAAGACAAATTTCATCTTCTATGGACCTTACATTCTAGTAGATGACACAGACACTAAATAATAGCACATCAGTTATTTAATCATTAGTGTGATATACAGTATATAAAAGGAGAAATTTAAACTAGTCTTGAAGGTCAGGAAATTTCCTTCAGAAAGGAAAGACTAGAAACAAATAACTAAAATAAAATGGTAGAAGTTGTGATAGACAGCACTCAGGCAAAGGGAACAGCATATGCAAAGCTCAGAGTCAGGAAGATATTTGGCACACTCAGATTTTGAGTTCCTTGTGTCTGAAGTATTGCTACATATACTACCTAATCTCTGTACAGAATGACCTTTCTTAGACCTCTAGGATTAAACTTTCTATAATGTTGATTCCCTTCTCAGAAACTTTTCATGATTCTCTAGTGCCTCCTCAATAACATACTAATTCCTTAGTTGTTTTTCATGACCCAATATAATTTGGGCTCCTGTAGTGGTCCAATTTTATCTCCTATAAATCACCTGCTTCTAGATTCATCAATAACTATTACAAACTACTTGATATTCCCCACACATCTCTTATTTTTTCTTACTTTCCCACATTCACTCAGATTGTTACTGTCACCAAATGCCTTTCTTCTCTACTCCCATCCATACTGTTGTTCCACAAAATAACATTTACTTGTTCTGTGTGTGATGTTCTTTGATATTTTATTTTGTAGTCTATTCTATTTTATTTTAATCTATTTCCATTTTTAAAACAAGCAAGTTGTAACATCAAAGTGGTTTCACAACCCACAATGAATCTTGACCCATAGTTGAAGATATTGCCCCAAATGGCCTTAGTGATTTTTCCAAGTTATATGATTCTTGAACAAGGTTGACTGTGGTAGACTCTAAGTTTTCTTCCATCAGTAGAATCCTCTAACTCAGTTACATCTTGATTACTGGGCATCTGTATTCTCTGAAGACATGATCAGTGGAGGAGCTAATCATACAGAGCCAAGGCATCCTGAGGATACTTGGCAATGCATCTTAATTTGTAGATGTCATACTTTGCTGTTTCAATCCCATCAATGTTCTGAACTAAAGTCCCTAATTGTATTGAGCTGTTCCAGATCACATATTGGACAGATGAACATAGGAGAGTATTCATTTCAGCTGTAACTGAGAAAACTAAAACAACAAAAACTTTTATTAGCAAATAAATCCATGATAATTAGATGTATCTGTAACTCACGTTATATAATAAGTGTACCTTTGCAGAAAGATTTGCTTTATAATTTTCTGAGGGAAACACTTGAGTCTTTTATATTAGCCACTCCTCAAAGGATCTATTTTTCAAAATTGTTTTTATATCTTGGGTTAACTTTCAGTGGAGAATTTTAGTATTTCACTATTTCTTCCATTTTAGATTTTGCAATGGCACCATCTTGTTTATGTTTTTCAAATCTTTATATCCATCCAGATTACATTCCTGTTTCATTTTCTGTATTTCCTACTGCCAGCTGGACATGGCTATAACAATGACTCCCAGGTACCCCAAACTTGTCAATCTAAATGTGAACTCATTATCATCACCCTAAATCAGCTTCCCCTCCCTCACCCCAACTTTCTTTGATTATAGAATGCCACACCATCTTTCCATGTAAGCCGGAGAACACTGGCATCAGGTTTGGCTCCTCCTACTTCAACTAACCTGCCACTAATTCCTCTTGATGTTACACCCAATCTGCTTCTCAGATCTCTACTCCTCTTCAACCTCCCTGCCTCTACTGATGTACAAGCCTCCCAAATGGTCCTCATGCCATCTTTCTAAGCACATTTCACAAAGTGACTCATCTATCATGTCATTCTCCAAATGGACACCATTCAGTTAATTACTATTCCCTTTAGGAAAGAGTCCAACAGAAAGTAACTAAAATTGTTTGCAAAGCCCTTTGGATCTATCCTCTGCTAACTTTTCCTGCCTCATGTTCACTCTTTCATTTCCTTCTTTCTTCATTCCTTTCACCTTTTTCTTCATTCATTTTCTATCCTCCAATCATTGAAAAAATGTTCTTTATGCCTCAAACATTGCTTTGTTTAAAATATTGATCTGGAAAACTCTCATTTTTTACTTAAGAGCTCCTAGTCTTTTCTCAAGCTACATCTTGAGTATTTCATGGAAAACATTTCTGGAGCCTTCTAAGTCCAGGGTTTGGGCTCCTTCCCTGTCCTCCCTTAGTGCCATGTAGCTCATCATTATGTTATAATGAAATCAACTATTGATTTCAGTCTGATAATGTGAGCACAGGAATTATTCAACATTATTGCTTTGCACATAATAGGTATATAATTAATATTTCTAGAATGAATAAATAATATTTAATTTGCTTTCTGCAACATGGTAAGGGGACTCTCCTATGAAAGGGCCCTGTAGTATGCAGCTATGCTGATGACTTTGGAGATAAGTCTATCCAACAGTGAAGTATTGGAAAACTGTTTTGACTGTAGATTTAAGTCTTGGTCACCAAACAGCTTATCAATAACATAACTTACTTAAAAAAAAAAATCTCCATGTGTTTTCATTGTCTTACTTCACAAACTCAGGAGGTGGTAAAAAGGAGGGGGTTACTTTGGGCTCCTTAAAAATCCCGACATTTAAGGTCATCTCTTTTCTTAGACAAGTACATTTTACTTCTTACCAGACTCATCTTGGCCAATATCAAGATGCTCAGAGCAGTGGAGCTTACTCTCATTCATCTATTTCTCATTGATTACACACCTATCAAGTGCCAGATACTAGAAATACTAGATGGGTGAGATATCATCCCTCTCCTCAAGACCCAATCATTCAGGGCTGTGAGGAGGAAGAAAAAAGACATGCTATAACCTGGTTGGTGTGTCTCAGTGGGTGAGCGTTGACTTATACGTAAACCAGGAGCTAATGGTTCGATTCCCAATTAGGGCACATACCCGGGTTTGTGGGCTCAATTCCCAGAAGGTGGTGTGCAGGAGGCAGCCAATCAATAATTTTCTCTCATCATTGATGTTTCTATCTCTCTCTTCCTCTCCCTTCTTCTCTAAAATCAATATATATATATATTTAAAAAAGATATGATATAGGTAACTTCCAAGCTTACACAAGCTTGAACTTGGCCAAAGGATTCCATAGGGACATAAAAAAATGTTAAGGAATGATAAAGCTTTCACTGTACTTATGAAAAAACAAAATAAGCTTTATGAGTGATAAACATCCTGAGGGAAGAACACACAGCAAACAGCAGACACTATAAGAAGATTTTTTACTTTATGGAAGTGTAAAGAATCTCATTGCATTAGTTCACATTGAGTCAGTACTATTTGAGTTAGTTAGCCTTTTACTGAATTCTACTCATAACTGAAAAACAAATAGTCTGGCAAAATCTAGAAATTTCTTTAAAGACACATAGACAAAATATAACCAAAGTGATGAGAGTCTGTGGTTAGTCAGAGGTGGTCAACACTTTTAGCTTGTGACAATGATAAAAATGTAAATATCAATGGTCAGCCTGCTAATGCTAATACCAGGAAAGTAGAAATGTTTTCTTAAGAATTTTTTACGTAAGCAAAATTTGAAATAAGCAAAACTTTTCTGAAAAATGATTCTGCAATTTTCATAAGCCAAGAACTCCTTAAAATACATTTCTGGGGCTCTTGCATAAATAATTAGAGCCTTGTTTAATATTATCTTGCTGTTCCCATAACACATTTACTGTATGATACCTTATACCTTTGCTGTTTCTTTTGATTGAAATAGCTTCCAGCTTCTTAGGCACCTATTAAGCTCAAATGTCATCTCTTCTATGAAGCACCACAACAGGATCAACTGAATTCTCTGAGGCAGAATGAATTCCTCAGCACTTTGAGTGCCCACAGCCTTTTGTGATTTGCCTTTCTAATTGTACTTATTACATTGCATTATCCATGTTGGTGGAGGTATCTCTGTTCCCTACTAGAGTGTGAGCTATTCATTAACTTTGCATCTGTAGGACCCATCAGTGCCTGCTTCACAGTAAAGCTTCCATATAGACAGGTTTAATGGTTGAATCATTTTATTTTTTGTTCTCCACCTTTCTGTGTCACTGTAGTGCTGAATTCATGTTTTCCAGTTTTGGCTAACTTCATGGATAACATTATTAAAAAGTTCTGATCTCACAATGCTATATAATAAAAGGGTAATATGCAAATCGACCAAACGGCGAAACGACCAGTTGCTATGATGCGCACTGACCACCAGGAGGCAGATGCTCAATGCAGGAGCTGCCACCTGGTGGTCAGTGGGCTCCCACAGGGGGAGCACTGCTCAGCCACAAGCCAGGCTGACTGCCAGCGGTGGCGGGAGCCTCTCCTGCCTCCGTGGCAGTGCTAAGGATGTCCATCAGTCAGACATCCCCTCAGGGCTCCCAGACTGCTAAAGGGCACAGGCCAGGCTGAGGGACTCCCCACCAGACCTCTAGTTAGAATATAAATTGCCTTTAATTAGTCACAAATTTGTCTTGGAAAAAGCAAAGAGTTGTAGCTTTAAGACCCATCTTTATCACTAAGAGATTATGTGGTTTGGGGAACTCTATTTACCTGCCTTAGCTCCAGCTTTTTTCATGTATAAAATGATGACATTACTAAATTATTTCTACATCCCCATTCTATGTAATTCTAGGAACAAGTATTCTTTCCTGGATTTATACAAAATTCATGGTCCAAATCATATCATTGTGTTTAATTAACAGTTTTCATCAGTCTTGACTTGTATCCTATTCCTTTGCTTTGCTTTTTCTTAAAAGTGCAATTGAAGTTTTTTGTTTTGTTTTTACAGTTTCCTATGTTTGTAGAGCTCTGAAAGTCACAGATAAAAGTTCAATCCTGACTCTGCTGCTTAGAAAACCAAACTTATAATCTTGGCAACTTTAATATGGCTAAGCTCCAGTTTCTTTTTGCGTGAAATGAAATGAATAATAATAGTGCTTGTTTCATAGGGTTATAGGTATTCTTCTTCATTTATTACAAATCCCTGAAGTTGCAGGCTATAGGTAGGAATGCAAAACTACTAATTTCAAAATTTTAGTAGAACTGTAATTAACATTAATTTTATTTATTTTTACAGTATTTTGCAATAATTAATGGTAATTTCATTATTGTTTTGTTCTTTTACTTACTCTGTGAGGTAGCTAAAGCAGGCATTTCTCTTTTACTGTTAAAAAAGCAAAAGTTGGCTGAAACCGGTTTGGCTCAGTGGATAGAGCGTCAGCCTGTGGACTGAAATGTCCCAGGTTCGATTCCGGTCAAGGGCACGTACCTTGGTTGTGGGCACATCCCCAGTAGGAGGTGTGCAGGAGGCAGCTGATTGATGTTTCTCTCTCATCGATGTTTCTAACTCTCTATCTCTCTCCCTTCCTCTCTGTAAAAATATCAATAAAATATATATTTTTTTTAAAAAGCAAAAGTTGGCCAGGTCTATTCAGGCAGAGATAGGACACAGGCTCCCTGATGCCAGATCATCATGATAAGGATGTTTCCTGTCTCTTCTCTATCACCAATAATGTGAAATACTTTGCATTTTAGTTCTAATTCTCATTACAATCTTTTTAGGAGAGATTTTGTTGCCTTCAATTTACAGATGTGAAATCTGAGGTTTGAAGAGATTAAGTAAATTCCTCACCCCTTTCACTATGTCCCCTCCCCCCTTTCTCTACTGAACTTTAGTGTATAATGTATTTATTAATAATTGAAGAACTATACTACAGAAAAGAAGCTTTAGAGTAGAATAGAAGCCCAAGCTGGTTTGGCTCAGTGGATAGAGCGTTGGCCTGCGGACTGAAGGGTCTCAGGTTCAATTCCAGTCAGGGGCACATGCCTGGGTTGTGGGCTCGATCCCCAGTAAGGGATGTGCAAGAGGCAGCCAATCAATGATTATCTCTTATCATTGATATTTCAATCTCTCTCTCCCTCTCCCTTCCTCTCTGAAATCAATAAAACACACACACAAACCTAGAGTAGAATAAAATTTTATAAAGTTAGTCTTAGTAAAATATGGTTATTTTCAACCTTTTAAGTTTACATATATCTTAATTATAATTACTGGTAAATATAAGAAATGTTTAAAAATAATGCATTTATTTCAGCCTTGTTCCCTTTTCTACATACTTTCTGGAGGTGATACAAAAGAGCAATGAAATGAGCAAAACCCATGTTACACACTAAAAAAAAAAAAAATAAAGACAGAGAAGCTGTAATTTGTATAATCCTTTAACTCCATAGGTCACTGCCTCTGTCACCCTATTTTAATTATTGAGATGAAACTATAAAGGGAATTTCTAGAGTCATAGAATTCAAAGTCTGCTGAGAAAACATACCAACTATTCTTGTGCCATTCATTGTTTTTGAGGTCAATCTTTAACCCAAGCATATTGCAGGAAAATATATATATTTTTTAAATATAGCAATAAAGAGAATACAGTAGCTGGAGTTATCACCAATAAACTCTGGATTGAATTTATGTATTGCAAGTGACCATTTACTTCTACTTATAATGGCTCCAGTAATGGATTATTTGTGAAGGATTTTTATATGGTGTTATAAGTTACATAAATAAAACAAAAACTATGAATACAGACATATTAATGTATATTATATTAAAGTTGCAGCAAAACTACTATGTTTCAGGACCAAAAGTCTCCAATTAGAAGGTGATGCACTTGTTCATTTAAATTGTAAAGCTGATGGGCATCTTTCTAGAAATGCCGAATTGCCATCTAAACTAAAAATAGCAGCAATGAAACAAGTTTTGTTTTCCCCTTTTATTTCACACATTTATATGAATGTTAGCAGATGTAAGAAGCAATTTAAAAGTGCATAAACCTATCTATAAGTGGCCTCAAGAAAGAAAGCTGTTCCCAGAAAAAAAGAAGCCTTTAGGATTATTCCAAATCAAATAAGCTCTCAATATATTTTCATATTTTGACAATAAACACCTACTGTGTCAGTCCATATGCCGTCACAGCAATATCACAGTACATTGTAAAATGTCCCATAGTATCCCCCAACCCTATCTGGATCTCAAATTCACTGATTCTATCTCCTTTTCATTGTGCCTCCTTCCATCACCCCCACATGTCCTTACTCCCCTCCTTTCCTCACTGAAATTCTCTGGGCAACCATTCTAACCACCTCCATGAACATATCCTTGACTTCTTTTCCTGATTGTTTTTTTCCCCATGCTTAGAATAACTAGAGGAGTTGCAGGTTACACAGGTGTATGCACTTGTCAAAACATCAAATTGTACATGTAAGAGTTATGCATTGCATTGCATGCATAAAGCAGTATTTTATAAAAAAAACTTTTTTATAAAATATTGAACTCCAGATAATAGGTTTGCATTTCACAATGACATCAGTTAGCAATTTTAAAACTTGCTTAAACAAATGAATAAATATATTGAAGGTAATGGGAGTAAAAAGAGAGACAGACATTGATGTGAGAGGGACACTTTGCACACATCCTGACCCAAATGGGGCCAGGATCGAACCTGCAACCCAAGTACATGCCCTTAACCAGGAATCAAACCTGAGACCTTTTGGTGCATGGGACAATGCTCTAATCACTGAGAAACACCAGCCAGGGTGAGAACATCCTTGTTTTTAGAAAATATTCACTGAACCATTTAATGGTACAGGGTCACAAATGTCTTCAATTTATTGTCAAATAGTCCAGAAAAAATCATGAGAATATACTAATCAAAACTCATAAGACACCAGTGAGAAAGACAATTCAAAGAATTATAGCCTGGCTGGTGTGGCTCAGTGGTTGAGCGTCCACCTATGAATCAGGAGGTCAGGCTTTGATTCCTGGTCAGGGCACATGCCTGGGTTGCAGGCTCAATCCCCAGTGTGAGGTGTGCAAGAGGCAGCCAATCAATGAGTCTCTCTCATTATTGATGTTTCTATTTCTCCCTCTCCCTTCCTCTCTGAAATCAATCCTATATAATAAAAGGCTAATATGCAAATCTACTGAATGGTGTGGAACAACCGGTCACTATGTGCACTGACCACCAGGGGGGCAGACGCTCAATACAGGAGCTGCCCCCCTGGTGGTCAGTGCCCTCCCACAAGGGGAGCGCTACTCAGCCAGAAGCCAGACTCATGCTGGTGAGGGCTAAGGACCCCGAGGGGGATGTCCGACTGCGAGAGGGCACAGGCCAGGCTGAGGGAACCCCACACCCACACAATGCACGAATGTCGTGCACTGGGCCTCTAGTCAATATATAAAGAATTATAGTGAAAAATAGAAATGTATGCCAATACACATTAAAATAAAACTTTAGAAAAATAAAAACAAAGAAAAAATCTTGAAAGCAATAAGAGAGAAATTACACCTTAACTACCAAGGGAAAAATCAACTTGAATGAAAATGGAGTTCTCATTAGAAATCATGGAAGTCAGAAGGAAATGGTGCATAATTCAAGTACTGAAAAAAAAACTATCAACCACAAATTCTTGAACTTGCCTCCAGAAATAAATTCTGTATCTTATTCTCTAGAAATGTAGAAGAAAAAGAAATTTTCAGATGAATGAAAAGAGATTTTATCAACAGTAGAACCTAGACTAAAATAATAGCTAAGGTAAATCTTTGAATAAAAGAAAGAAAATGATTAAAGAAGGAATTGTAGCAGATTAAGAATGAAGAAAGAGAATGAAGAAAGAAAAACTATGAGTAAATACAAAATACTTTTCCTTCTTCTCTTGATTGTTCTAAATTTTAATAATTGAAACAAAAAGTATGGTATTCTTTGATGTGGATGAGGAAATGTATGTAGAAGAAATATTTAAGACAATTATAGATGAAGGGAGGTAAAGGGGTTTAAAGAGAGGCAAGTTTTTTATATTTGATTTTGACACCTGACTGGGAATCGAACTATGATCTTCTGATTCATAGGTCAACACTCAACCATGGGCCACACTGACTGGGCTGTAATTTTTTTAGATGGCCTAATTAAAGTTGGATTCATATTTCCTTTGTTTGTAATACTGTGCTAAAACTGACCAGAAGGAGTTATTTTTTTCCAGGTTATACAGGCTTTTTCACCTCCTTTCCACAGCAGCATAAATTTAAGGTAAGAAGTTAACTGTGTGGGCTCAAGGATATGCTTACCACTGCTTTCCTCAACAGTCATCCAGTGGATTCATCTTTAGTCTTGTTGCATTACATTTTACACAGACATTTTACACATCCTATGTGAACCAAGATAGAGCATGACTGAGTAAATGAGTGTATTGTGTATGCAGCCAACTGTAATCTCAAATTTTCTTATATTATTCAGTATAGTAAGAGAGTCAAGTACAGTAAAAAAAAATTTATCAGAAAGCAGATGTCTTCTTCAGGGAAGGAAGGGTTACAAATCTCAGACTGGTCAGAAATAAATATTTATAGCATAAATATCCACATTTCATGTTACGAACTGCATGTGGGATTAAAGTACAATGTTATTGTGGGTAGATCTCAACCTTTGGAATCAGAGGAGACTGCTGGCAGGGGTTTTGTTATTAGGTGTCCCAGCTGACTGTTCCCAGAATACTCCAGCAGTTACGTGCTGGAAAGAGGAAGCAGGTGTTATCAGGTGACTGCTCAGGAATGTGACCCAAAGGGGACACTAACTCATACACGGAGACTGGTCATAGGGCTCTCTTTGGTGGGTTGTTTTAAATAGTTGTCTGCAACTCTTGATGTCTATGATCTGTACCTAGGTCACCTTCAACAATTTCTCTTCCTGTAAACGGGGAAAGCAGTGCTGGGAAATAGGCAAGTGAGAAAAACAAGTGGGAGACATAGTCACTTCTGGCCCTATTAGCCAGTATGACACTACAAGCTAGCCCCAGAGTCAAGTTTAGTAATCCTTAGATATTTCTGGCTGCTTTGTTTACAAATTGAACCTCAAAGTAATGAATACTAGCAAAGTTGGAATGGTATTAGCTGAAAGAGTTCAGGATTTGAAGGGATCAAGTCTAGTCCCATTACTTAATAGCTTTGTAGCCTTGGTCTTATAACCTATCTAGGTTGTTACTACTTCAATTTGTAAAACGGTGATTATAATAGTGACCCCAACAGATCAATGTAAAGAAATAAAAAATAGAAGGTGTGGGAAAATGCTAGATGCTGAATATTTATTGGTTCCTTTTTCATCAACCACCCAAAGTTTGGGTTGGGTGTTAGAAGACATTCATATATTCAAATTGGAAATAAATTCACCCTATTCATGCTAACCACCCTAGTTATTGCTCAAACGTAGCAGACATTTTTCTGCCTTAACACAATGAATCTGGCTATTCCCTTTTCCTGAATGTTCTCTCAATATGCACAAGGGCTGACTTTTTTACCTCCTTTAACTCTTTGCTCAAATATATCCTCATTCTGACTTATACCAACAACCTCACTTAAAATTGCAATCTACATGTCTTTCTCTCATTACTGTACTACTGATTCTTATCACCATACTCCTTTTTTTTTTTTTAAATACAATTTCACCTTCTAGAACTCTGTAAGATTTGTTTATTCTCTGCCTTTCTTCACTAGAATGTATACTCCATACAGGCTAAAATCTTTATTTAATTCACAGTTGTTTCCTGGTATGTCATTGGGGCACAATAAATACAGGGTGAGACAAATGTAGATTTACAGTCGTTTGTATGGAAATAATACAATAATTTATCCCACCCTGTATTTTTTAATGAATGCACACAGGCATTTCAGACTAAATCAGACTATAGAACTTATTCAGGAATGGACTGTGTCCTGAATAAACCACTATGCTTTTTTCTTGTTGTTGTTTTTTTACCTCCATATCCCCAGAACCTGGAGGGTAGGAAGTATAAAATGTATAATGGAATGGATGGAAAAAAAAAAAGGTTCATGTACAATGCTGAGGATTACCCAGGTTCAGGCAAAGAGCCATATCATTATTCTCTTCTTTCTGAATCTAACAACCAAATATGCTGCTTTAGGATTTTTTCCATATTTAACTAATGTTATGCATCCAGAAGGTCAAGAAGATGTGAAGAATATTAATTATGGCCTAAGAACTTTGATGTAATCACTGTGAATATTTATGCTCACTGAGTCATTTAAAGTTTGAATGTTGATATTTAAATTAACAATGAAATTGTGTTCATCATTTTTGTAATAAAAGAGCAATAAAATGAAATTCAGTTGCACCTCTCACTAGATAGTCCCATCTTGCTACCCATGTCATTTTGAGTTTGGCGGAGTAGGATGTTGGTTGTCATCTGCTCCCATGGAGTGACCCTATGTACCCCCACCCAAGTGAAGAGACACAACTGATTAAGCCCCCTCTGAGAAGGTATTTTTTTGTTCTTAGAATTTTCTGCTCTATATAATACTCTATATAATAAAAGGCTAATATGTAAATCGACCAAATGGCAGAATGACCGGTCCCTTTGATGTGCACTGACCACCAGGGGGCAGATGCTCAATGCAGGAGCTGCCCCTGGTGGTTAGTGTGCTCCCACAGGGGGAGCGCCTCTCAGCCAGAAGCCGGGCTCATGGATGGCAAGCGCAGTGGCAGTGGTTGGAGCCTCTCCCACCTCCACAGCAGTTGGATATTCCCTGAGGGCTCCCAGACTGCAAGAGGGTGCAGGCCAGGCTGAGAGACCTCCCCAAGTGCACAAATTTTGTGCACTTGGCCTCTAGTCAAGAAATAATCTTAACAGAATACAAACAACCTCTTAATACTAAGAGATGATACCATGCTCAGAGAATTTTTAGAGTTAAATCCAAAATGAAGAATAACTTCATGGTTGTGTTATTTGGAGGAACACATACTGTGAGACATAGGACAAAGAGAAATGAATGCATGCTATACATATAGGAAAGAAAGTTTACAGAAATCATGGTAAGTTTTTGTCAAGACAGCTGGAATTCAGATATGCTTTATTATCACCTGACCTCTCTCCCTAGACTTCTACCAGTTAAAATGATGGCCTTCCCCATGAGATCTCTATAATGAAAACTTTAGGACAAGTTAATCTGATTTCACACAACTGCTGTGCTCAGTCATCTTTACTCAGTCTCATCAAACAACCAGGCATTATGCAAAGGCTTTATGTGACGCTTGCATCTGATCTTGCATTATAACAATGCATTTATCAATTAAGTGGCATTTGTCTTGTCTTCAGGTATCAACACAGTTCAGGATTTCACAGGTTTCACTGAATAAATATGCCCTTGCCGGAAACTGATCAGTGAGGGAAGGCTGGTCAACTACCTTCATTGCTCTGAAAGGTCAGAGCTAGTTCTCTCACTGTTTGGTTGAAACATTGTTAGCTGAAGCAGCCTCCACCTCTGTTTGTCCTATGTAAATTTCTGTTATTGGAATTTCCTGCCTAAAGGTTATGGGCGTATCCCATAGTCTCAATAAAAGGGATTGCAAGGCCAGAGCAGTGTGTAGTCCTCCCACTAGAGGAGGGCTCCCGCCTGGCCCCCAATATTCCCAAATTAATACTTTTCTAGTCTTTTTTCATTTGTGTGCGGCCTTCTCCAGAACTCAAACCCTGAACCGGAACCCTGAACCACGCGGGACGTGAAAGGGGTTTCCACATGCCCTAGAAAAGCACTGAAATTGTCTATATTCTACCTCATCACTAACACATTCACTTACTGAACACACAGGGTAAAGGAAACATGCAATAATTTTCTGAAACAATGTGAGGATAGACAATTACGTTGATCATTATAGTAAATAATTTATGCCCTCAAAAATATGTTTTAATGTGTGCAACAGTCCTAATGTGCTTCACTTTAGAGACAGAGCTCCCAGGTGGCAGACAAAACCACCAACTTGTTCATGATTCATTCTAACTTCTTTATATAGGATTGCAACTGGAGACATCGAGAAGGAGCAAGCAAGCTGATCCAGTTTCTACCATTGGAGATGATTGAGCTGAAATTATGACATCTGAAGGTCTAGAAGGAGAAATCAGAATATAAGACCATAACCCAGCAGTATACTATTAAAGTGTAGATGAGCAAAGATGGGCGGCCCTACATAGAAATTCTATATCAAGTGGAAGAAATGAAAATACGCTTGCTCCCAACACTCTGACCACATAAGTATCACTCATGTCTCTGTGGTTAATTGTAGGATAGCAATAATGGTAGAATGAGAAACATATCAAATGGTGAGTGATAAAAGTAACTTTGAGGACAACTAATCTAACCCCCAGTAACTTTATAAAGGATGTAAATTGGTTTGTTAATTGAAGTCAGATAATGTGTTCTTAATTCACAGTTGGTTGATACTAGAAAATATACCAAAAAAATATTTAAAAAGAATATACCATCTTTGCCATTAAGTTATATTTGTCTTATTAGGTTCATCTAACATGTTAGGGCATCAAGTCATGTGATCTTATCTAATAAAAGAGTAATATGCAAATTGACCGTCACTCCAACACGCAAGATGGCTGCCCCCATGTGGACACAAGATGGCCGCCACAAGATGGCCAGCAGGGGAGGGCAATTGGGAGGGACCAGGCCTGCCAGTTGCGGGGAACCAGGTCTGCAGGGGAGGGCAGTTGGGAGGGACCAGGCCTGCAGGGAAGGGCAGTTAGGGGTGACCAGGCCTGCAGGGGAGGGCAGTTTGGGGGGACCCAGGCCTGCAGAGGAGAGCAGTTGGGGGGGACCAGGCCTGCAGGGGAGGGCAGTTGGGAGGGACCAGGCCTGCAGGGGAGGACAGTTAGGGGTGACCAGGCCTGCAGGGGAGGGCAGTTAGGGGTAATCAGGGTGGCAGGGGAGCAGTTAGGCATCAATCAGGCTGGCAGGGGAGTGGTTAGGGGGTGATCAGGCTGGCAGGCAGAAGTGGTTAGGGGCAATCAGGAAGACAGGCAGGCAAGCAGTTGGGAGCCAGCAGTCCTCGATAGTGAGAGGGATGTCCCAGATTGGAGAGGATGAAGGCTGGGCTGAGGGACACACCCACCGTCGTGCACGAATTTCGTGCATCAGGCCTCTAGTACCAAATAATTGAACTGGCCATGTGATTCACTTAGTACTCAAATTTATGAATTAATTTTTATCTTATTTTGTCATTGCCTTTGTTTGGTATTAGTTATAATGTTCTTTTTTTACTTCAATTAAAATATTATTTTCAGGTATCCTTTTTTCTGCCTAGACACAGGTCATTTGTATAAACAGGAGTACCCAGGGTCTGTTCCTATTCAGCCACCCTGATTAACCACAAGGACGTGATTGTACAGCACTGAGAAGAGAATCAACCAGAAGGCCTGCCATAGGGTGATTTTAGACATTGAACATTGGCACAGCAATTAAATTCAACCAGATAGAGAAACAATAAAATATATAGATCCAGATTACTGGTCAACTATTTCAGATGCATGGCTCTGGTTACACAATGAAAACCCAGACGCCACAGATCACAGCAGAGGTTGCTATAGTCAATTTAGTTACCAACTCACAGACTTATAGCTGAGAGTCATTTAGTAGTCAGCTCTTGCCCAAGGTCACAGAAGTCATTAATGTCTGACTCAGAACAAACACCAAGGATTCCTCACATGAGTCCAGGATTCTCTCCAACTAATTTTTTCCCCATCACCATTTATCCACCTTTACTCTCTTTCACCTCCACCCCTACCCCCACAATCACCACACTGGTGTCTGTGTCCATGAGCTCTTTCTCTCTCTTCTTTCTAACTAATTTTTAACAGTGAGAATAATGTAGCTCTGCGAGAGATTTGTGTATATTTTTCTGAACTCTATGGCATATTTAATTTCAAATGAATCCTACTTGAAGTTTGAAGGCACTTGGTTCATTTTGAAACTGCAAGTTATTTACAAATCTTAAAAGTAATGAACTAGACTAACTTTAGTTTGTTTATTTAAGAAAAGAAAAGACAGATTGCCCCAAACCCCAAGCTGTTGATGCCGAGGAATTGGACTATATAAATCAAGGACATAGGAAATATCAAATGCCCACAAATGCAGTCAGAGGCAAATTTTATGTGCTGGTGTGTTGGAAAGGTTTGAACCTAAGTGTAAGATGAGAAAGAAGATAAGGAAGAAGGAAAAGGGAGAAGGTAAATTTTTCTCATAAAACTGTAAATTACCCTATTTAATGACTGGTCTCGCCCAATTTAGTAAGCCAGGATGACTAAATTATTTTCTCAAAAAGTTGTGAATGTACCCATATGCTATTTTCTACCTCCAAAAGAGGAATCTATAGCACTTCAGAGCACTAGGGAATTAATGCCTGAGCAATCCCCTTCAGAGTGCTGCTCACTTCACTTGTTAAGGGATCCAACTTTGTGATACAAAGCTGTTGCATTTACTATGAATCTAGAAGTAAAATAAAACTTCTGCTTTGTTGTTACCATTTCTTAGTGTTTATTATGTGTCACAAAATGTTTCACCTTAAACTCTTCATCTGAATTACTGGAGGAGGGTCCACCTGTCAATTACATTATGCTGTAAAATGAGTGAATTGTAAACTTTCATGATGTGAAGTTACTGGAATTTGGAGCTGATTGTTACAGCCCCTAATGTTACTTACCCGGACTTATGCACAGAGGAACACATCTTTTTTTTCAAACAGGTTGGTTTTTTTTCTATGTGGTAGACAGTATATATAATTTTTCACCAATATTTCTTCTTCCTCACTTCTGTATACCTGGAGGATGTGATTACTGGCTTATTCGAAGTTGAGTAAAACATTTGTGACTAGTTCTGGCCAATAAATTGCAAGTGAAAGTTATGTATGGCTGAGGCTGTAGAAATGTGTTTAATTACCCAGGCTCTCTTTTCCCATGCTGAGTGACCGAGAGAATGTGTGTTCTAGTCGGTGCAGCCACAACACAGTATAGCACCCACTGGCCTGGGTTCCTGAGTGACTGTGGAGTTGTGCGCCCTGTCACCCAGGTAAACATATAGAAATTTAGCAGGAAATAAATTTTTATTAGATTAAGCCAGATTTTGAGATTGTTAGTGCAGTGCAACCTGCCCTATTCTAATATATGGCATACAGGTTAGAATATATATATATACATACACACACACACACACACACATATTTATATATATACACACACACAAATATACACTCACACATATATATATCATGCATGTATATATGCACATGTATGTGTAGACTTATGTATATAGGTATATACAGATAAACACATGTGCATATATTTGTTAAAATGTGTATATATGTACACATATACCAGTATACCCATATGATTACTAAATTGTTACATGAGGAATTTTGATGATATAACAGCGCTTTATTTAATGTCTTTAAAAGAAAATAATTTTTAGCAATTTAGGTCATTTTTTATAACACCATACCAAATACAAACCATATACTAGATGACCTCTGTTGGAGGTTCTGCAAGGTGGTAATCATACCCCTTGTCCTCTCTGCATTCTAAACAGTATGCAAAATAACAGCAGGAATAAGTGAAATTGTGGCTATCAACATAATAGCTTTTTTACCCTAATACATGGTCAAAATGGATTTTTCTACTCTCTACCACCTAATGTGAACTAACTCATCCATCTTCTTGCAGGGAGAGCAGCTGGAGGGCCTGGACTTTCCCCTAGATGTGAAAAGCCCTGCTCCAAAGAGCTTAATTAGTGTATGAAGCAGTTAGCAAAGAGGAGAGCAGGTACTACTTGAAGACAAGTTGCAGAGGAAACAAGACACTATTGTCTAGCACAACAATGACTTCACCTCAATCTTACCCTTCAGCGAAGTAAATAATGAGGCAGTTGGGAAGAGAGACAGATGATGGTCTTGTAATATTGTTTCCTCAGAGAGGCACAAAGGTTCCTTTGGTTCCTTTTGTCTATGGAATTTTGAGAAGTTGATTAGTAACCTTTCTCTTCCCTCTACATAACCTTTTCTGACTCTTCTGCAGTTTTGCAGTTATCACTAGTAACTGTCTCCCCTTATTAAGGAGACATGATGACTGAGTACAATGTGATATACTGAATTGGATCCTGGAAGAGAAAAAAATGGTTCTGAGTTAGTGGAAAAATTGGTGAAATCCGAACAAAGTCTGGAATTTAGTTGATAGTGATGTACTAATGGTCATTCCTTTGTTATAATAAATTTACCATAGTTGTATAAAATGTTAATGTTAAGGATGCTGGAATGCACAGTATGTGAGAACACTCTATGCTAACCTTGCAACTCTTCTGTAAATGTAAAATTATTTTAAAATAAAAAATATATAAGGAGAAATATCTGTCTTCTACAAGCTATGGAGCACAATCATTAGAAATCTAATTCTATGAATAAGTTTATAGCAAAGCCTGCTTAAAGGATAAATGGATTATGTAGAGAGAGGCTGAGGAGATATTTTAGTGTTCCCCTTAATATTCCTTTTTTTATTGAATTTATTGGAGTGACATTGGTTAATAAAATTATATCAATTTCAGGTATACAATTCTATAATACTTTATCTGTATATTGTATTGTGTGTTCATCACCCCATTCAAGTCTCCTTCCATCACCATTTATCTCTCCTATACTCTCTTCTACCTCCCCCCACCCACCTTTCCCTCTGGTAATCACCATACTATTCTGACTTAAGCTTAATAGTAGTACTCTTCTTACTGTATACTACGCTGTAACAAATCTTAGACAAGATGGGCATATATAAGTAAATCTGCACTGAAGACAAGTAAATTAAAAAAAAAACATTTCAGAAAGCTGATCTATAATATGTAGCTGAATTATCATAATTTTGTGAATCCTAAAAGGCATTCTCCATTACTTTTTTCTCAGCTTAAAATTCACCTGGGGAATTTTTTTAAATATCCACTGTTAAAGAATGATGCCTACCCTTCTCAACTTCTAAATCAAGAAGGGCAGTGTTAAAATTTTATCCTCACAGCTCTTTGAGGGGTCCCACAGAGATCCTTGCTGGACGCAACATGCACATGTCTACATTACAAATAACCTCAATGACAAAAAGTAGGACCATTTTATGTTAACAAACAACCTCTTGAGAGTCAGCACAGTAGAAAAGAAATGGGTAATAGCTTTGGAACCAGAAAGAACAGGTTTAAACACCAGACATGCCACTCTCTGTCCAGCTTCACTTAAGCAAAATTTCTATTTAAGTCCCAGTTTGCTTAATCTGTAAAACTGTGATGACAGACCCTACTTACAAGGTTGTTGTGAGATTTAAATGACACATCATACTCAGAATAGTTCCTGTGATGCCATGGGGAATTTCTACATATAGATCCCACACTCTCTTAAAAAAGCAGGATAGCTTTAAACTATGACCTCCAAGACGGAGGGAGAACCAAGTTTCAGTGTGAGAAGTAAAGGTATGCCGCTGCCAGGTGGCTTTGCTGAAAGATGCATACTTTCTTCACAGTTGTACACATACCAGATGGTGGCAACAAGTATAGTTTCAGAAGGCCTTTCAATCAGCATTTGTCCACTTTTATGTCGCTGCTCATGACACCATAGAAAGAGTCACAAGTCACACTTTCTGCCAGTGTCAAGACTCATTGGAAGGCATAGCTCAACAGGCTGTGATTGACAACTTATTTTTCTATTAATTGCATAATCACAGAAAACTCAGTCAAAATGAGTTGGCTGGTTGTTGCCTTTGGGCTTTCAGTACCCCACTGAAAAGAGAACAAATGTAAGACTGGGGCTGTTACAAAATGGTGGTCATCTGCTTGGTTGACGAGGAGGCCTTTGTCCACCCAAATCAATGCACATTCATGTATTTTGAGTTTAAATTCCAAGTAATTGGTGAAAATATAGGTAACCTGACAACTTGGTCACCAGAAACAATTCTAGGAGCACTGATCATTGTGGTGATAAATACAAGGGCTCTTAGAAAGAGGTTCCAGAACCTTACAAAACCAACTAATGATGCAATATTTTGTTCTGTTTAATTACCAGTCATAATGCAATGTAATTAAACCGAGTGGCAGAGGGATAACAGTACCAAGATATAGACAATTAAGTTAACCACAACACATGTAAGATATATTTATGCACTGCATAAATCTTCTCTCAGGAAGAATCTAGATCTACCTTAATTTAAATAGGTATTTTTTTCTGGCATTTGCACATAATAAAAAATACTCATTTTCCATATTCTAAGAAGCAGGATAAATAGTCAATAATAGTGTTTCTAAGAATTGGATACTAAAATTAACTGATCTTTAAAGAATTGGATTTAAGAGTCTAAGGATTATTTCTTCTAGTTTAGATACTTAGAGAAGCTCTGGGTAACAAAAAATAATATTAAAGAGTAAACATAATTATTTCTTTCATAAATTGATTTGCAGTTTATCATATATTCTGGGAAATAATCATATGTTGGATATATAGTATAACTGTCTACTCTCAGATCTACAGCTTTTCTTTTACCTTTTTTATACTATTTGACATATGAATTTTTAAATTTTAATTTTAACACATTTATCAATCTTATCATATGGCTTATGTTTTTGTATAATACCTAAGAATAATGATTTTTCATGTAGTATCTAAGAATAACTTCATTACCATTTGGCAATGTATATTTTTCCATTTTTTTCTTCTAATAAAGATTTCCTTTTTTATATTTAAGGTTTTAATTTCTCTGAAGTTTTTTTATTTTTGTAAAGTTAAAACCTCATTTCACTTTTTCTAAGGAAATCCACTAACCAACACCATATTTTTAATAAACTACCCTTTTCTTACTGTTTTATAACACAGTATCTATCATTTATATATCTATATATGTATACAGTATTTATATTTAAATTATATAGATTAAATATTATATTATACTAGAGGCCTGGTGCACAACATTCATGCATTGAGGGAGGAGGGTCCCCTCAGCTCAGCCTGTGCCCTCTCACAGTCTGGGACCCCTCGGGTGATGGGAGGGGACCTAAGCCGGCAGGCGTACATCCCCCGAGGAGTCCTTAGCACTGCTGCGGAAGCGGGAGAGACTCCCGCCACCGCTGCTGCACTCGCCAGCCATGAGCCCAGCTTCTGGCTGAGCGGCAGTCCCCCTGTGGGAGCAAACTGACCACTAGGGGAACTGCCCCCTGGTGGTCAGTGCGTATCATAGCTACTGGTCCTTCAGCCATTTGGTCAATTTGCATATTAGGGTTTCATTATGTAGGATTATATTATACTAGAGGCCTGGTGCATGAAATTCGTGCACGGGGCGGGAGGGGTTTCCTCAGTCCAGCCTGCACTCTCTCCAGTCAGGGATCCCTCTCACAATCCTGGACTGCTGGCTCCTAATCACTCACCTGTCTGCCTGCCTGGTTGCCCCTAACTGCTCCCCCTGATGACCTGATCTCCCCTCACTGCCTCTGTGTACTGGCCTGATCACCCCTAACTGCCCCCCCTGCTGGCCTGGTCTCCCCCTACTGCCCCCTCCCTGCCAGCCTGGTCGCCCCCAACTGCCCCCTCAGCCAGCCTAGTCACCCCTCACTGCCCCCCCTGCTAGCCTGGTTGCCACTCACAGCCCCCCCACCAGCCTGGTCACCCAACGCAGCCTGCTGTTCAGTCATTTGGTTGTCCCTCACTAACCCCCCTGCCGGCCTGGTCGCCCCATGCAGCCTGCTTGTTCAGTTATTTGGTAGTCCCTCGGGCTGGCCCTGGGCAGCTGGGCAGCCACCATCTGAGGCTTGCCTGTGCCTCCAGCCAGCCCTGGGAGGCTGGGGGGCTGAGGGGATTGGGCACCGCCATCTTGAGGCTGTGGGTGCTTCCATCTTTTAGGGTGTGGCAGTCAATTAGCATATTCCCTCCTTATTGGCTGTGGGTGCCTCCATCTTTGAGGGCGTGGCAGTCAATTAGTATATTTCCTCCTTATTGGCTATGGGCACCACCATCTTTACAATGGCTTGAGGATCAATTAGCATATTTCCTCTATATTATATTATATTATATTATATTATATTATATTATATTATATTATTATATTATATTATATTATATTATATTATATTATATTATATTATATTATATATTATATTTATTATATTTATTATATTTATTATATTTATTATATTTATTATATTATACTAGAGGCCGGGTGCATGAAATTTGTGCATGGCTGGGGGTCCCTCGGCCTAACCAGCGATGGGGGCCGATTGGGGCTGGCCGGCCGGGGGGAGGGACCATGGTAGGTTGGCGGTGGGAGCACACTGAACACTAGGGGGCAGCTCTGTGTTGAATGTCTGCCCCCTGGTGGTCAGTGTGTGGCCAGTCGTCCAGTCCTAATGGTCGCTTAGGTTTTTATATATATAGATAAGAAAGTTTCTAGGCTATCTCTTCTGAATGTTGGTCAAATTCCTACTTTTAATCAACCACTACATTATCTTGATATATTGCTGCTTTATTGGTATAGTCTATTTTAATATTTGGTTATTAACTCTGAATTAATATGCAGTGTTTAGATGAAAAGTAGTCTTTGGAGTATGTCCTTTCTGTCTTTGTTCCTATAGTTCTTAAATTCTTATTCATATTTCAACAAAGACATGCCTCCTCTAAGTAGACTTCTAAGTCCTTCTCCTCCTCCTGAGTTTGGTTAGGTGCCTTTCTTCTTTGGTGCTTCTTTATATTTTTACAATGTCCCATTCATTATCTTTGTTATGGTATATATCTCATTGCATTTGGAGGGTTGAAATCTTGACTATTTATACCACTGGAGTGTGGTAAACTCTTTGAGGGCAGAGACTATGTTCTGTATCCATGATGCCTCAAATGATTTCTAACCAGATTAGTAGCTCAATAAATTTTCCTTGAACAAATGAATAAATGGTATCAATTGAACTTTCCTCTTATGTGGATAATAAGGAGAATATCTAGTTTACAATTCAAGCATTGTTGCCCTAGCTGTTTGGCTCAGTTGATAGAGTGTCAGCCTGCACAATGAAGAGTCCCAGGTTTGATTCTGGTCAAAGGCACATGTCCAGGTTGAAGGCTTGATCCCCAGTAGGAGGCAGCCAATCAATGATTCTCTCACATCATTGATGTTTCTATCTCTCTCTCCCTTTCCCTTCCTCTCTGAAATCAATTTTTAAAAAATCAGGCATTGTTTTCATTACTCTAGGACTTACTACAAATAGATACACTCTAGTAATTTTAAATGCAAACATTTAAGTATGGTTCGGTAATGTCTTGATTTTCAATTTTCTCATTCTGCTTTAACAGAAAGTTTGACTCTCATCACTGGGTATTTAAAAACTGTGGTTTGTATGCAGTCCCCAGGCATTTGCTGTTAAAATACCCCTTGCAGTTTATCTCTATTGCCAACTATTTGCTTTTTAAATCAAACCAATTTAAATCAAGTGTCTACAGAATATCTGCTAATCCCAGCAGGACCTAAAAGTCTCAATACTCATTATGCACTTGGAGAAATGGCTTTCTGTTGCACGCATCTGGCTTCAGCTGCCACAAAAGAAGCTATGCTCATTGGATGGACATTCACATCCCTGACAGACCTTATAGGACTATGAGTTTCTAATCAGAGACTCCTCAAGATTCTAACTTGTATTCCAACATTTAGCTAACAAAAGAGACAGTAAGTTCCCTTGATAATAGTTGTAGACTTTTGCATTTTAAATCAGACTTGCATCTCAACATCACATGTAACCAGGTTATTTAATAGGCCATACCTTTTTTTAAAAAATATATTTTATTGATTTTTTTACAGAGAGGAAGGGAGAGGGATAGAGAGTTAGAAACATCGATGAGAGAGAAACATCAATCAGCTGCCTCCTGCACACCCCCTACTGGGGACGTGCCCGCAACCAAGGTACATGCCCTTGACCGGAATCGAACCTGGGACCTTTCAGTCCGCAGGCCGACGCTCTATCCACTGAGCCAAACCAGTTTCGGCTAGGCCATACCTTTTACAAGAATTAAACATGTTTTAAAAACATCAAAAGGAAATATTTTCATTCTTCAAGTGAAAATATTGACAATTTTTAAATAGTCTTTAAGCATCCAGAAATGATTAAAAAATCTAGCATTTAACTATTCAATTTATTAAACAGTGTCAAAATCATTTTTGGAATAAGCCAAGGTATAAATAAACATATAAATACATACACTATAAGAAAGACAGATAATTGTGGTAAAGCAGAAACAATTGGCTAAACTGCCATGAATAAGAAGTGCAAGCTGATAGCCTAGAGTGGTGCTAAAATAACTATAACAGCTTAGCTGCAAACTACACAAACAAAAAGATAATCATTTAAAGGAGACTCAGATTTGCTAAGCCAATTGATGTGGAACACTTATGAATCTTTTATTAATCCAGTCTAAGACAACATGCATAATATTGACAAATGCTTCTGCATTCCATGTTAATTTAATGAGCTCATTTTGAAGATTCAACATTGACTACTTAGGGTCCTTGAGGCTTTCTTTAAACTTTTGATCCTCAGAAATGTGGCTTTTGCATCATCTATTTATGGTTAGATGTGATATTACAAGATCTGAAACTTGTCTTTCTCCTTAAGGAGCAAATGGAAGTCACAATGAGCATAAGCACTCCCCTCACTCACCAGCTACATGGGAGCTCTGAAGCAAAGAGAAAAGAACATTGCAGCAGAGAAAGCAACTGCTTTGTCCAGAGGATCTGACTGCAAGTTAAAGCATAGCTCAGAAATAAAAAGAAAAAAATATTCTGCTTTTATATATAACTAGAGGCCCTGTGCACAGATTCATGCACTGGTGGGGTCCCTCAGCCTGGCCTGAGCCCTCTTGCAATCTGAGACCCCTCAGGAGATGTCAGATGGCCAAAACCGGAAGTCCAACATCCCCCAAGGGATGTAGTAGTGCGCGAAGTGGCCAGCAGCCAGGGAGGAGCCTGAGCCCAGGCTGGGTGCTGCCCCACTGTGCCTGCCACCACCACCACACGGTAGCGCACTGCCATGGAGGTGGGAGAGGCTCACGCCACTGCAGCTGCACTTGTCAGCTATGAGCCCAGCATCTGGCGCCCATCAATCAGCTGAGTTGCGCTCCCACTGTGGGAGTGCACTGACCACCAGCAGACAGCTCCTGCATTGAGTGTCTGCCCCCTGGTGATCAGTTGCGTGTCATAGCAACTGGTCAAACGGTCGTTCAATCATTCAGTTGTTCGGTAGCTTAGGCTTTTACATATGTAGATGTAGTCAAGTCCTGAGGATTAAAATTCATATTTATTCTCACTTTCCGAGCAGGATTTCAAATTTTGATTCTCATTAAAGAGAAATATTATAAATGTTTATTCTGTTAATGAATAAAGAATGATTATGTTCCAGCTAATATTAAATCATAAAGTTCAACATGTCAATATTGGCACCAAAATGCATGAGAAAATCAGAACTTTACCTTCAACTGTTCTGATTTTTTTGGGCATAAATAATCTTGCCCCATCCCTCCATTTCCCTACAGCAAAAGAAATTCCCCTTAAAGGGACTGAAATCCTCATCTATAGAGAAGTCACTCTTTATGAAGTAACTATTGATATACCCCATTAACACTTCAGTGTAGATTAGCTTATTGGTGTCTTTTTTGCTTCAGGGAAACTGCAAAAGAATAATTGTGAGGTTGTGGATAGCCTGGGCAGTTAGGGTTTCACCAAATAACTACCTGTCAACTTAGAATGCTGGGAGCATTGCAAAGGAAGTGGGGATCACTGGACAGATACATTTTGATGGGATTAAAAAGAGAGACATTTTATTTTTGCATACATGAAATACAATTAATTCTTTAATTATCTTTTTTAATATCAATTTCCCAACTGGACTATAAGCATCATCACAGGAGGGCCATGACTTACTTACCATTTTTTCCCAGCCCTTAACACACTATAAACACTCAAACAAAATCTGTGGGCTGATTGACTGTTTGGTGCAGTGTGTATATATGCAGCAAATAATTTTGGAAGGTGAGTGTTATAGCAGCAGGTTCTCCAGGGCATGAGGATGGTGACAGTATAAGCCTGAGAAGTTTATGGACAGGGAAGAATGAGACCATGGAGGAAGAAGTCGATCTTTTCAATTTCACAATTTGGCCAAGCTTCAAACTTGATGCTTCTTATTGGCACTTACTTTTCCTATTTTCTGCAGCCTTCTCTTTGAGGATTTTGGTAGGAACAACCATAAAACAGTAGCGTTGGTCAGGTGCCAGGCACTGTTCTAAACACAAAGTCACTGGTTTGATCATCACATAACCCTATGAGAGAAATACTTTTATTATTTATTGTAGGTGAGGAAACTAAAGCATTGAGAGATCAATTAAGTAATTTCCTCTATTCACACAGATAGGATGCTCACTTCAGAACGCCTGCTCTTAATTGTGAGTCCAGAAGACATCCTTTCTTAATTAACATTTATTGCTAACTTCCTTTTTTCTTGCCCCCCTCCTTTTTAGGACAGTTTAAATTTTCTTGCTTTTCCTGTCTACTTTGCAGCTAGGGGTGACTCTGCAAGCCAATTCTGATAAATGAGGCATAAGCAGGTATCTTCTGGAAAGAGAAGGCTTCTGGGAAAGCAATTATTTTTCTGAAAACACAAGGGGATAACTGTACCCATGAGGGAAAAGTCAAAGAACCATAGAGGAGACCACCAAGGCCTTTATACTATTGAGGCAATGAACCAATGTCAGCATCTGACCATATCCATTCTCCTTTGTTATGTGGTAAAAACACACCACAATTTGTTTGCCCACTGTTGGTAATGTTTTCTGTTACTCACAGCTAAAAACAAGCCTAAATGATACAAGTAAGTGAAAACATTACAAAAAATGGGTAAACAAATTAACAATTAATTTATTTTATTTTACCACATAAGAAAAAGAAGGGTCAGTTAGGGCTGCGGAAGAGAAGAACATCCAGTGGCATGAAGATGAGTGTTTAGATCTCTGCCATGGAGGAATGTGATGGTGACTGCATTTGCCATACCATTCTTTTTATTATTATTATTATATTTATTGGGGTGACATTGGTTAATAATATTATGTAGGTTTCAAGTGTACATTTCTATAATACATGATCTGTATAGTGTACTGTGTGCCCACTACCCAAAGTCAAATCATTTTCCATCACAATATATTTGGTTCCCTTGACACTTTACTACTCCCCACCTTCCCTTCCCTCTGGTAACCACCATACTGTTGTCTAAGTCTATGAGTTTCAGTTTTATATCCTATGCATGAGTGAAATCATATGGTTCTTAGATTTTTCTGACTGACTTACTTCACTTAGCATAATATTCTCAAGGTCCATTCATGTTGTCACAAATGGCATTATTTCGTCTTTTCTTGACTTAATAGTATTCCATAGTATATAGGTATCACATCTTTATCCAATCCTCTACCAAAGGAAACTTTGGTTGTCTCCATGCCTTAGCCACTAGGAATAATGCTGCAATGAACATAGTGGTGCATATAACTTTGCAAATAATGTTTTCAAGTTTTTTGGGTATATAACCAGGAGAGGGATTGCTGGGTCCTATGGTAGCTCTCTTCTTAAATTTTTAAGGAGTCTCCATACTGTTTTCCATAGTGTACAAGTTTACATTCCCACCAGCAGTGAGGATTCCTTTTTCTCCACCTCTCCAACACTTGTTATTACTGGTCTTATTGATAATAGCCATTCTAACAGGTGTGATGTGGAATCTCATTGTAGTTTTGATTTACAGTTCCCTAATAGCTAGTAAAGTTGAGCATATTTTCATATATCTGTTGGTCATTTGTATGTCTTCCTGGGAGAAGTGTCTGTTCAGGTTCTGTGCCTGTTTTTTATTTATTTTTATTTTTATTTTTTAATATATTTTATTGATTTTTTACAGAGAGGAAGGGAGAGGGATAGAGAGTTAGAAACATTGATGAGAGAGAAACATCGATCAGCTGCCTCCTGCACACTCCCTACTGGGTATGTGCTGTAACCAAGGTACATGCCTTTGACCGGAATTGAACCTGGGACTCTTGAGTCTGCAGGCCGACGCTCTATCCACTGAGCCAAACCGGTTAGGGCTCTGCCTGTTTTTTAATTCAATTGTTTGTTTGTTTGGTGTTGGGTTGTATGAGTTCTTTATATATTTTGAATATTAACTCTTTGTCAGAGCTGTTGTTTGCAAATATGTTCTTTCACTTGGTTGCCTTTTTGTTTTGTTTTGTTTTTATTTTATTTATTATTATTATTATTATTATTATTATTATTATTATTTATTTAAATTTTTTTTTGTATTTTCTTTTGCTATGCAGAAGCTTTTTTGTTTGATTTAGTCCCATTCATTTATTTTTGCCATTACTTCCCTTGCCTTTGTGGTCAAATTCATAGAATCTTCTCTAAGATCAAGGTTCATAAGTTTAGTTTAATACCTATGTTTTCTCCTAAGCAATTTATTGTTTCAGATCTTATATTTAGGTCTTTGATCCATTTTGAATTAATGTTTGTACATGGGGATAAACTGTAGTCTGGGGTCATCCTTTTGTGGGTGGCTTTCCAATATTCCCAGCATCATTTATTGAGGGTTTTCTTTTCTCCATTGTATGTTTTGGCTTTTTTGTCAAAAATTATTTGCCTACATACATGTGATTTTATATCTGGGATCTCAATTTTGTTCCACTGGTCTGTTTGTTTTTCTCTCAATAAATGCTGTTTAGATTATCGTTGCTCTGCAGTATAATTTGAAGTCATGTAGTGTGATATCTCCAGATTTGTTCTTTTTTTCTCATGATTACTTTGTTATTTGGGGTCTTTTGTGGTTCCATATAAATCTGATTATTTTTGTTCCATTCCTTTAAAAAATGTCATTGGGATTTTGATGAGGATTGCAGTAAATCTGTATATTGCTTTGGGTAATAAGGACATTTTAACTATGTTGATTCTTTCAATTTATTTGCATGAAATATCTTTCCATCTCATTGTGTCTTTTTAAATATCTTTTAATATGCTTTGTAGTTTTCAGTATATAGGTCCTTCACATTTTTTGTTAAGTTTATACTTTTTGTTGCAGTTGCAAAAGAAATTGTCTGTTTTATATTTTTCTGAAATTCTATTGTTAGTATATAGGAATGCAGTGGATTTTTGTACATGGATTTTGTATTCTGAAAGTTTACTATATTTATTAATTGCTTCTAATAGTTTTTAGTGAAGTCTTTAGGATTTTCTATAAAAAGACTCATCATCTGCAAAAAAAAACTTTTACTATCCTTCTCAAACTTTTCCAAAAAATTAAAGAGGAGGAAATACTTCCTAACACATTTTATGAGGGCAACATAACCCTGACACCAAAACCTGGCAATGATAACACAAAAACAAAAAATACAGAACAATATCTCTGATGAATAAAGATGCAAAAACCCTAAACAAAATACTAGCAAATCGAATACAACAATACATTATAAATAATATACCATGATCAAATGGGGTTCATTCCAGAGGCACAAGAATGGTTTAACATGCACAAATTGATCAATGTAATACACCACATTAACAAAATAAAGGATAAAAATCAGATAATTTTATCAATAGATGCAGAAAAAACATTTGATAAGATACAACATCTATTTATGATTATCAGACCATTCTTGTGTCAGGGCATCATTAACCTTGGTGGTCTCCCTTAATTCCTAGTAATCCTAGTTCTTCAGGCTTTTTATGTTTCTGTGAGCTATGAATTCTTTTAACCTAAATTATCCAGATCAAGTTATAGATTTTAGCAACCAAGAACCCAGACTAATACAACAGTGCTTTGCTTTTATTTCCCCCGACCTTTACCCTCTAGGAGCTAAGTTCCACAGTGCTTTAAGATAAAATATGAGATTCAAATGAGACTATGCATGGGGAACTTAGTAAACATTCATGGGATCTGTTTTCCCAGTATTCCTTTTCCTCTGTTCCTACTTATGTATACTCTCATTCTGGCAGGGAGACAGACATATCTCCTAAACTGGGCCAAACATAATAATTCACCATCACCTCATGTTCAGTGATGGAAAAAAAGGATGAACATGTGACCCAAGTCTCGTCAATCAGACTTGAGTCTGAGACTTAAAAAAAAAAGTTGAGAGAGGTGTGGGGGGAAGAGCCTGGGAATTTACATTTCCCTGGGAGCAGGCCTTAACGTAGGTACCTGATTACTGGAACAATGCTGAGGAGAAATCTACTTCTCCAGAGTACCCTTGAAATGGGGAACCTCTGCTTAGTTTCCTTCCCTCTCCTGACCTCTGTCTCTATTCCCTTGTCGGATTTTCCCAAGAATACTTCCTAATAAATCACTGTCAGGGTCTGCTTCTGGAGAGTCTAATCTAAGACACTAGAAAAGTCAGCAGTTCTCTCTCGTTCTTTGTGGATCACAGTGCTTGAGACATAAAGTCAACAAATAGGAAGGTAAATCAGATCTGTTGCCTATTATTCTAATTTCTCCAACAGATGAACTGATAAGTTCCATTCCTGCCTAAGCTAGGCTGAGTTTGATTTCTATCACTACAACTAAGAAACACAATTCAACAGGGTGAGAGAGACTGACTTTGTTCCTTGCTCCATTTACCAAGAGATCTTGTAGACAAGTGAGGGATATCCATGATATCACCCCTTGTCTACAAGATCTGTGCTTTGAGTGCAAAGTACCAGATTTATGATTTATATATATTAGTGATTTATATAAACTTAGTGGTTTCCAGACTTTTCCACAGTATAAACACCTGAAAAAGTTCAATCTATCTTAATGCATTCCATAATACAAATATACATGTTAAAAAAGAAAAAGAGCCCAGCTGGTGTGGCTCAGTGGTTGAGCATCAACCTATGAACCAGGAGGTCACAGTTCGATTCCCATTCAGGGCACATGCCTGGGTTGCCAGCTTGATCCCCAGTTGGAGGCATGCAGAAGGGGCAGCCAAGCAATGATTCTCTCATCATTGATGTTTCTATTTTTCTCCCTCTCCCTTCCTCTCTGGAATCAATAAAAACATATTTTTTAAAAAAGAAATAAAAAGAAACGAGAGCAAAATCTTTCTAAAATATAAATCTGTCCTAGCTGGTTTGGCTCAGTGGATAGAGTATAAGCCTGCGGAATGAAGGGTCCCAGGTTCAATTTCAGTCAAGGGCACATGCCCGGGTTGCAGACTCGATCCCCAGTGGGGAGTGTGCAGGAGGCAGCCGATCAATGATTCTCTCTCATAATTGATTTTCTATCTCTCTCCCCCACTCCTTTCCTCCCTGAAATCAATAAAAATATATTTTAAATAAATAAATAAATATGTACATTTGATGATGTCAGAGCATGTTTAAAGCTCTTCTGATTTTCTTCTCAAGATTCTTTAAAATGGTCTCAAAATGCTTTATTATGTAATGTCAAGTGCAATCTCCAATCACATTCTTCCCACTCCACTCCCATATTCTAGTCATAATGAACACTTTCAGCTCCTTGAGTGACATGTTCTTTCTTAGTCTTGGACTTTTGTCCCTCCTCTTCCTCCGCATGCTCATATGCCAGTTTCTCTCTTCCACCTGGATTATTCCTTTTTAGGTTTTATGACTCATCCAAGATGTCACTTCTTCCAGGAAGTCATCTTTGATGTCCACCTTCTTCCTCTCCTAGGTATTCCCATTGTTCCCTTTACTGCCCTATAATTTCACATCTCTAGTGTGATTAAATGTGTTGGTTTTAAATCAGAATATACTACCCTTGAGGTAAAATTATGTCTGTTTGCTCAATGTTATATTGCTGGAATCTTACAAATTGTCTGGCTCATAATAGATTCATAATATCTTTGAACAAATAAATGAATAAAAAGAAAAGAGAGATTCAGAGAGGATAAATAATGTCTTTTTGAACATTAGTATATATGATACACTAAGTTCCAGTCTGAAAACATCTCCTTAGGAGATATATATTAATGCAAAAAAAGATTTACATATATATTCGCATCAGCATATGTCTCCCTGAGTATCAGCACTTTATGATGGCTAAGGTTAATAACCACAAAATGTATAGTCAGCACCAAGGTAACTCATGTAATTTAACAACAGGATCAAGAGTCATTTGGCTGTGGTACCTGGCTTCCTTCCCAGAACAAGATACCCAAGTTCTCTTGGGAAAAAAAGACAGCTGAGATGAGTATACCACTGGTGAGAGACTTGTGTCAATCACTTAACCGCTTTATTGTTATACTCAGTCATGGATTAATGTTCATAAGCAACAAGCTGTTGAGACTCCTCGTTAAAACAATTTAATTTCCAAACTTGGCTCATTTAGTAGCCAGATAGATTAAGTAATAAGGAGACACTGACTTCAAGGACAAAGTGCAAGATGGGAAGTTAGGAGTTCACACACTAAAAAAGCAGAAATAGAAAGCACTAATCTACATAAGCCTTCTCTTATCCAGTGCAGTGACAAAATTACCCTTCTCTCAGCATAGTTTATTAGTTTTAAATTGCCAAGTTTTACTCTGATCAGTATCATTATGCTGGGTATTATATCCTTGAAAATAGACTAACCATTTTCCAAAATGGAAGATATGACCATGATATGCCCCTCCTCCATGCAGCCTCCTTGATTGGCTTCACTAACTCATCAAGCATTCTCTTCCATGAGACAGACTCATCTTTAGAATGCTCCTCAATGCATTTCTCCAGCAGTCACTACTGTCCAGTTAAACTTGCCATGGAAGATGAAACTATTGTGTCACTCTGATTTTTCTGCTCAACCAGAGACAATTAGTTACCTTTTGAGATTTCAAACAATAATTTCTCTGCCATTACTGACCTCACTATGTCAATATTTACAGAACTACTTATGATATGCCAAGCCACTGCTCTTAGAGCAGACAGGGTGACATCTATGGACCAATGAAAATAGCTGCTCACCCACATTGATTTTAAGCAGGATTTACCTCTTGGGGATTACTTTTGTCACCTTTGCTATAACATTATAGATGGTCTCCATGCTCACAGGTAGCAATGATGCCTGAAAGTGTGTCTGTCTCATGGCCAACCCGATCCAGTCCATTTCTACAGAAAAGGGGGTTGGCCATCTACTCAGGCAAGAGTATTTCAATCCTGCCACATGTTTCTTTCATTTTTAAATATCTTGATCCAAGCACAATTGACAAAGAATGCTTGAAAATATGACTTTTGTCCTTAAACTATTTGTTTTCCATCTCAGCATCAATCTTACCAGGACAGAAAAAAATCCCTTTGTCTTCCATATTTCCTCTCTTATGTTATAATTCATCCTAGGGTTTTCTAAAAGTTAATCATTTATATCCTACCTTCACAACCTTTGCTAACTGTACACTAATGGATGACAGAAAGATGATAGATGATAGATAGATAAATAGGTAGATACATAAGTAGATAATCTGTGTTGAACTAACCCACTTTTTATAACCTTATACTTATACTAAACAGTAATGGCCATGAGCTACTTATATATTTTTCTGATAAACATTTAAAAACCATAATCATTAAAATTTAAAGTACTCCAGCACAGTCTAACTTGATCTGAACTATAACTCTTTGGGAAACAATGGTTTATGCCAGTGGTTCCTTTTTTTTTTTTTTTTTTTAAAGCATATTTATTTATTTATTTATTTATTTTGCATTTTAATTTCTTTATTGGTTAAGGTATTACATATTTGTCCTCATCCCTCCATTACCTTCCCAAACCCACCCCCCCCACTCATGCCCTCACCCCCTTGTTGTCTGTGTCCACTGGTTAGGCTTATATGCATGCATACAAGTCCTTTGGTTCATCTTTCCCCCTTACCCCCACCCTCTCCTACCTTCCCTCTGAGGTTTGACAGTCTGATCGATGCTTCCCTGTCTCTGGATCTGTTTTTGATCATTAGTTTATGTTGTTCATTATTTCCCATAGATGAGTGAGATCATGTGATATTTATCTTTCTCTGACTGGCTTATTTCACTTAGCATAATGCTCTCCAGTTCCATCCATGTTGTTGCAAATGGTAGGAATTCCTTTTTTAGCACAGCGTAGTATTCCATTGTGTAGATGTACCACAGTTTTCCAATCCACTCATCTGCTGATGGGCACGTAGGCTGTTTCCAAATCTTAGCTATGGTGAATTGTGCTGCTATGAACATAGGGGTGCATATATCCTTTCTGATTGGTGTTTCTAGCTTCTTGGGATATATTCCTAGAAGTGGGGTTACTGGGTCAAATGGGTGTTTCATTTTTAGTTTTTTGAGGAAACTCCATACTGTTCTCCACAGTGGCTGCACCAATCTGCATTCCCACCAGCAGTGCACAAGGGTTCCTTTTTCTCTGCATCCTCGCCAGCACTTGTCGTTTATTGATTTGTTGATGATAGCCATTCTGACAGGTGTGAGATGGTACCGCATTGTGGTTTTGATTTGCATCTTTGAGCATGTTTTCATATGCCTCTTGGCCTTCCTTCTGTCTTCTTTTGAAAAGTATCTATTTAGGTCTGTTGCCCATTTCTTGATTGTTTATCTTCCTTTTGTTGAGTTGTATGAGTTCCCTGTAGATGCTGGAGATTAAACCCTTATCAGTGATAACATTGGCAAATATGTTCTCCCATGTAATGGTCTTTCTTGTTGTTTTGTTGATGGTTTCTTTTGCTGTGCAGAAGCTCTTTATTTTTATGTAGTCCCATTTGTTTATTCTCTTTATTTTCCATTGCCCTAAGAGCAGTATCAGTGAAGAAGTTCCTTTGGCATATGTCTGACATTTTGCTGCCTGTGGATTCCTCTAGTATTTTTATGGTTTCCCATCTTATGTTTAAGTCCTTTATCCATTTTGAGTTTATTTTTGTGTATGGTGTAAGTTGGTGATCTAGTTTCATTTTTTTTGCATGTATCTGTCCAATTTTCCCAACACCATTTATTGAAGAGACTGTCTCGATTCCATTGTATGTTCATGCCTCCTTTGTCGAATATTAATTGGGCATAGTGGTTTGGGTCGATTTCTGGGTTCTCTATTCTATTCCATTGATCTATATGTCTATTCTTGTGCCAGTACCAGGCTGTTTTGAGAACAGTGTATGCCAGTGGTTCTTAATACTGGCACATCAGAATCACCTGGAAAGGCTTTTTTTAAAAATATATTTTATTGATTTTTTACAGAGAGGAAGGGAAAGGGATAGAGAGTTAGAAACATCGATGAGAGAGAAACATCAATCAGTTGCCTCTTGCACACCTCCTACTGGGGATGTGCCCGCAACCAAGGTACATGCCCTTGACCGGAATCAAGCCTGGGACCCTTCAGTCTGCAAGCCAACGCTCTATCCACTGAGCAAAACCGTTAAGGCAAGGCTTTTTTTTTTTTTTTAATTCCAATGTCTAGATCTCATCCAAGACCAATAACATCAGAATAAAAATATATGAGAACAATGATATATCTAAAAGATAAAAAATAATTGTGCAGAAGCTCTTCACTCTAACTTGTGAACTATGTGAAAACTTCAAAATAGACACTTCCAATAAAAAAAAAGTTGAGAGCTGCTTTACTAAATAAATTTGGGCTTCCTTGCCCTCATGAGGAATTAATAAATTAGCATTCAAATTCTACTCTAATCAATGGTTCTCACAGAACTTTTAATTTTAAAAAGGTCAGTTATTTTGACTACAAAATTTAATTTTCCAAGGTTTATTTTAAATCGAATAAAACAAAATCTGTATAGAGAAATATACACTTCATGTTCCTCCACCTAAATACATTGGAACTCAACAATGATTTCTTTAAATACAGGAACTTTCTCACATCTATGGAACTATATATCTAAAATCTCAAGAAGTGTCTGGTACATGGTAGACCCTCAATAAATGGTCCATAAATAAATAAGTTCTAATACTTATAAGGATTCAAATTATGTCAAAAATAATTTATAATTACTTTCCCTCTCACTTGAGCCTCATCTCTACTGCGTGTATGGTGAGGCTTTCTTATATGATTTAAATGATGAAGACTCTTACTAAAAAGTAAATAGTAAAAGATTAAATGCTACTTTAACAGTGTTATAACTGTGTATGGTTTTGGTGTTTGCAATCTGAGGAGCTGCCATTAATTTCAAAAGAGGTGATTGTGTCTAACAATTATAGCTAAACTGGCATCACTTCACTCATATCGAAGCCACTGCCCAGTGCCCAGCGTGTAGTAAATGCTCAACAAATTTGTCACAGGTATTTTAACTAACATGATTTGTGGGATATAATCAAAACATTCTCAGTAGGGAAGTTTTTCCCCTACAGCTAGATGAAAGCTTTGGCAGGCCCACAACTTCTCCAGCCTTTCAGTCCCATGGGTTTCATTTAACCTCCAAAGGACTTGTTTTCTTCATCTGTAAAATAAGGGCTGATACTATATAGTAAGGTCTCCATTCCCTCTCTCTTTTTTAAGTTCACAGTTCAGTGGCACTAAGTACATTCATATTGTTGCTCTATTTCTAACATTTTCATAGCATGACTTTATATATATATATATATATATATATATATATATATATATATACACACACACATACATATATACATATATATATATATTTACTTCAGAGAGGAAGGGAAAGGGAGACAGAGAGAAACATCAATGATGAGAAAGAATCATTGACTGGATGCTGCCTGCACGCCCCACACTGGAGATCGAGCCTGCAACCCAGGCATTTGCCCTGACCGAGAATTGAACCGTGATCTCCAGGTTTATAGGTCATTGCTCAACCATTGAACTATGCCAACTGGGCTTAATAGCATGATTTTAAATTTTCTGTGTAGAGCTGAAAATTTCTTAACTTTGTTTTCTCATTCATCATTTTAAGAAATGGGATGATATTTCCAGAGACCCCCTATGGTTATAGACACTTATCTACCTACTTTTTTCAGCAAGAACAGGGTTTGTGGAGCTTGAGAGAGTTGATATCATTGACTTACAGAGAATGACATACAATCTGCCTGATGATTTTAACATTCACTTGTCAGACACTTGCCTCTTTGAGTTGAAAGGGTTTTCATCTCCATTTTATTGGCACATGTATCCAACATGGTTTTTTCCTCTCTATCAAGCTTTTGTTTAGTTGCTACTAAATCTGCAAATATGGTACCTTTTATAGAACTGATGGATGGATATATATTGAAACCTTCTCCCACCACCATCATTAATTTCTCATATAAAGAGCTAGCACTCACGTTTTCTGAGCTCCCCCTGTGAGCAAGTGACTGCACACTATTGGCAACTAACATTATGGTAATGTCTCTAACTGAGCTATAACATTCTGCTGCAATTGCGTTGTCCCTGATTGATGTTCTTAATTTTTCCAGAATTAAGCCAGAGTCAATTCCTGCCATATGTTGCAGACTAAGGGCAAAACAATTTTAGAGTCTTCTCCTTTCCATTTCCTAGCTGCAGCCCAAGCTTTGAGTTTTCTTATCTTAAAAAGAGATGTCAGAGAGAAGCCTTTTTTGTTCCATATTGTTGAGCTCGTAATGAAAAATGCAAACTGAAAATTCCATTCTACTTTCTAGTACCAAGTGAAAGGAAAACACAACTTTGGTGAATAACAGCCAAGCAGTTGAACTGTTTCTGAGGGGACAGGAAGGATAAACATGGCGCTGCTTTGTTCTAAGCACTGCTGTTATGAGATGCAGAGGTCAATGGCTCCATTCCCCTCAGAGAGTACATATTAGCCTACAAATAGGAATGTGTGGGTGGTGAAACATCCTCCTTATGTGAAATCAGGATAAAACCCATTGCCCTGTTTCTATTTTGGAGAAAATAACCAAGAAGTTGACGAGGAACTAAGAGGAAGTTGGATCACATTCTTCTTTTCATCCATATTTATTTATGTATTCTTTCTTTTGTTTTTGGTTATTAAGCAGAAATCTGTCAACACTGTGGGAACACAAATTTAATTGATGTAAGATATAGGCATCAATAAACTGAAATCAAGTTGGAATATAGTCACCTATACAAATTATTGTAATAGAAAGCTTTCTGGAGATCATAATCTCTGAATTAAATTTGCTTTAGTTGAATACTAAACAAATGTAATTAAATAGATAATAATACTTTACAATTTGGTAAAGTTATTTGCCACGTAAGCAAATACACACTCATCCATACTAATTATGAAATGTTGTTGAGTGTAAATTAAACTTTGAGAGAAGGTAAAGATGGCATGGAAGTGGATATGGTACCATGCCATGTAGGAGAACTTGCATAAGCAAAGACTTAGAGAAACAGTTTGGTGTACTGAGCCAATCACCAGCAGTTTGAATGGCTAGAATGCAGGAGAAATTAAGTAAGGTGACCATATAATTTATTGCCCAAAGTTGGACACTTTTGAAAGTGAAAAGGAACGCAAAAACAATTAAAATTGTATAATTTAAAAACATTTCTATATTGACGTAAATTGTTGTTGTTATTGTTATTATATTGGTGGACTTACAAAGCAGATTTATTCAATAACTACTGTATTTTAAAAATGAAAGTATTTTTAAATTTAAGATAAGATATATGTACATTAAAGAATAAAACACTGATCATTGCTTACCTAAATGTTACAAACTATAGGAGAACAATTATTCTTATAATGTTTACATCAACATTATAAATGTTTGAGTTTAACCAGTTTTCAAGACAGAACAAGTAGTTGGCAATATTAAATACGTCTCCCTTTCCCCTCTGATACACAAAAGCGTGAACTATCTTTGCCATCATTTTTTTGTTTATTAACAAATATTCTGCATTGTATCTTTGGAAGGAAGACGATAGTTCTATTATGCTTGGAAAGGCCTCGCAAAGAAAGAAGTTTATCATAGATCATCTTTCAGATTAAGCCACATATTATAGAGAGAACTATGTTTAATGTACAAGCAGCTCATAACTAGATAAGACATGACAAAAGCTGGAAGTACAAAGTTGAATAAACCCACCCCAGCTTATTTGAACGCATGAAAAATCCTGGGCAAATACTAAACCCTCTGACGAGATTAATAAATGTGAAGTTTTCTGAGTGGTAAGATAGAAACTAGAGGAGGAAGCCAAGGCCAGATCCTAGGAGGTCCTCATACCCTGTGGAAAGGAGCTGGCATTAAGCAAGGGGAAGCCAATGAGAACTGCAGACAACACTGTTTTAGTTAGAACACTCTGGCCGCTTTTGGAAGATGAATTTTGAGGAGGCAGAGCTATGATATTGTTTATGCAGAGAGAGCAAACCAGAAGCCTTTCAGCTGCATCCAACCCGCCTCCTCCTTGTATATTTTTTTTGTTTTGATTGGTTCTTTGTTGGCTCAGTGCTAACAGGTACAGTATTTAACAAGCTCAATTTGCAGTTTAAGTGATTAAAAGGCGGAAAATTTCACATAAAAATTTGGATTGTGGCTTCTGTTGAAACACTGGAAGATCTAGATCATAAGCCCTGCTTTTCAGGATGACAGTTGGCAGAAATTGACTAGCAGTTGCCCTTGGCTTGACTGCTGGACCTGCTCTCAAACACACACTAAATGCCGGGGACTGTGCCACTTCAACTGGGAACTTCCAATGTACACTACCTTTTAAATGAGCAATACATATTTAAACTAGCAACCGAATTCTCATCAGTTGTCCCAACTTAATGGCACAAAAGTGTGGACCAAACAAATGCAAAGACAAGCTTTAGATGTGGGCAGGGGTAATGCCCATTCATAGGATCACTTCAAACATTATTTTGATCTTGTGACAAGCATGCCACACGATAGCTATGATGGTAAAATGACTCAAATGTAGAGCAATCTAATGACCACTCCCTCCCTGGGATTGCAAGCAGTAACTTACCAGAAGGAACTATCATTTAAACTGTAGTTCATGGGCAACTCCAAGGTAACCAGAGCAGAGTAAGCCCACACTCACCTCCTCCTTCCTCTGGCCCAGTGCTTCCGTGAGATATGGAACAAGTAGCGTTACAAAGGAGATCCCCAAAGGAAGCCACTGGTCACTCCCTTCCTAACCCTGACAAAAGAGCAATATACTCTGCCAATTATTAACTCCTCTTTTCCAGGGCCCATGTCATTTGTGGCTTCTACTTTTCTGAGTACTTATACAGTGATTAGGTATTTTATTAAGAATGTTAGCCAAAAAGAAATGTTATTATACAAGTGGAAGAGCAAAATAAAAAAAGGTGTTTACCCCAATTATACCATAACATGGAGGGTTTCCTCTTTCATAAATGTTACAGGCCACAGGAAGAATTCTTAACTCCTTTTTATCCTATATAATAAAAGCCTAATATGCAAATTATTTGACCAGGAGTTTGACTGCTAGCTATGATGTGTGCTGACCACCATGGGGTGGCACAGAACATGGCAGGTGTCGGTGACAAGGCTCTGGCAGGTTCTGGCAGCAGGTGGCAGTGGAGGCACTGCCGGCCCTGATGGGCCCCAACGAGAGCAGGACCATGGTGGGATTGTGGAGCAGGTGATCAGGCAGCACCAGGTCAAGGCAAGTGCAAGCGGGGCCCGATCACCCTGCAAAATTGACCAGCAGCAGCAGCAGGGGGCAGGGCCACCGCCCAGCTCCCAGGCACTGAGGAAGCTGGGGGGGTGGGGAGGAGAGGAAGGAGAGGGGGTGGGCCCCAACCCCGATCAATCGTCCCTGCAGAAGGGATGGTGGAGCAGGTGAGGGGGAGGCTCCAGGCCATGGCGGGGTGCCAGGAGGGGCTGTGGGGCTGCGAGCCTGGGGGCGCTAGCTGGGCCCCAATCCCCACAGGCCACCCCGAGGGATCCCACCTGTGCACAAATTCATGCACTGGGCCTCTAATTTTTTATAAAAACTTTCATGACCTGCTTACCTCACTACCCCCTCTATAATCCCTTCTGCCCCAAACTCAGTCTCCATTTGTACTTACCTGTTCTCATGTCCTCAAACACGTCATGTTTTCCCTTCCTGGCCTTTCCACACGCTCATGCCTTGAATTCGAACTCTTTCACAACCACCTCTCCTATTTGCTGCATATTGTTATTTATTGCTGTACAACAAATTAACCAAATTTAGCAACTTAAATCAACAAATATTTGTTATCTCACAGTTTCTGTGGGGCAGGCACCTGGAAACAGCTCACTTGGGAGGTTCTGGCTTGGGGTTCTCGTGAGGTTACAGTCAAGCTATTGGCCATGGCTGCTGTCCTCTGACGACTTGCCTTGGAATGGAGAAGCCACTTCCACGATGGCTCTCAGATGGCAGCAGGTCTCTGCTCCTTGCCACACACCAACTGATTTCCGGAAAACAAGTGACTCAAGAGAGAGCAAGTCAGAAGCTATGTGTCTTTTATGACCTAGTCCTAGAGTGAAACGCCATCACTTTGGACATATTCTTTCATTTAAAATGAGTCACTAACTACAGTCTAGGAAGGCAAAATAAGCTTCATCTCTTAAAGAGAATGTCTAAGAGTTTGTGGACACATTTTAAACCACCACAGCCCTGCTAAAGCCAAATTTCAGCCTGGTTAGTTATTTTCTTGGTTAGTTCGTGACTGTCTTAAGATGGGATTGGTATCTCGCTTTAACTTTCAAGAGGTATCTCTCCTAATAGCTACTGCATTGCTGAAAGCATTCCCAATTTGCTAGTCTGTCCTTTGTAGTAGAAAGTAAGCAGGTTAAAGGCAAGGACTGTGTCCTGCTCACATTTTTTTTCTCCAAGCCTGATACAGTGTGTGGACTTCAGTAAGCCATTCACTGTTTTGTTGAAAAATAAATTACCCCACTCAAAGAGGTGATTTTCCTGCCTTCCCACATGATGAGCACAGAAAGAAAGATGGAGAAATAAATTTTATGGCACATCCCCTGCTGTGCCATGAACTTTTCATACATTATCTCAGTGACAGATGGGCACTTTGAGAGAAGTATAATTGTGTGGTAGGAAAGAATGAAGAATTGTACTTTTATACACTCCTGCCACTTATTACTGAAGAAACTTGGGCAGGTAATTAGCTCTTGGAACTTCAGTTTTCTCCTGAAAAGATTAAATAATATAATAATAATTGCCTTGCCAACTAACGCAGTTTAAGTGAAGATCAAATAAAACAATGTAAATGAAAGGGAGGTACAAACTACAAAATATTATATAACTGTAATATACAAATATTATTATATCTCAAATCCCTATGGATAATATTGCCAAACGTGAAGAAGATGCTTTCGTCACTAAAAACTTAATCAAAGGTAAAACTCTTATCCCAGTGATAACCAATATTTTAATTCAGTCATTCAATATTAATTAACTTCTACCAAGTGCATGTTCAAGGTACAGGCCAAGTGTTCAGATATGTTAATGTCTTCAATTAAGTCCAAAGGCTAATCCAAAGTTTTCAAAATCTTTTTATACAGAGCTATCATAAATTCACTTGTGACCTGACGATGTGGCTCAGTAGTTGAGCGTCTCCCTATGAACCAGGAGGTCACAGTTCAATTCCCGGTCAGGGCACATGCCCTGGTTTTGAGCTCCATCGCCAGTGAGGGGCGTGCAGGAGGCAGCCGATCAATGATTCTCTCTCATCATTGATGTTTCTATCTCTCCTTCCCTCTCCCTTCCTCTCTGAAATCAATAAAAATATTTTATAAAAATTCAATTATAAAAATATGCACTTTTAAAATGGCAGAGAAAGATGTCAAGACAACAGTGCAAACAGCAGACTAGAGGCCTTAGTCATTTCTTGAGTCAGAAGTCTAATAGCACCTGCTACTGCTGCTGCCACGAAGTGCTGGTGCCTGGCATTCAGCAAGCACTTAGCGTTGGTTGAACAGAATTAACTAAATGGCTATCCCTTGCACAAGCATCATTAAATGCTATAGCTAGATGGAATAGCTGAGGTTTACAACCCAGGTGCCTCAGTTTGCAGATGATAAAATAGAAACTCAATAAGGTTAAGTCCCAAGATCATGCAGACAGGTAATAATAGAGTTTAGACTCCAAATAAATCTTCTGACTCTCAATTCTGTGTTGTTTCAACATAGAGCACATTATCTTTAGCAAATACAGGACTCTATTTTGAGAGTTTATTAATAGAAATAACCTTGCCTCTGTCTCTACATTTATAAAATGAGGAAAATAACACTGGTTTACTTAATAGGCTTCCTCGAAGGACTATAAAATAATGGTATCAATGAACTACTTCACATATTTCACAAAGTAGTCCAATTACAGGGATTGTGGCTAAAGTTTATAGACAAGCAGCAGAAGTACAAATCTTTTAGCCTCTAGAGTAACTCTTAATGCAACAATAAAAATTGTGCATGAAAGGTATCCTGCCAAAGGTTAATGTCATAGCCTCCTTCTTGGTATAATAATACCCAGGTGAGCAAAGTGTCAACAGCAACACAGGAGTAAACTAGCACCAATTGTACTGTCATTTTGTGTCTTCCCTCAACTTTACTGTCCTGATTATTAAAGAACAATAGTATTCCCTTCCCCCCGCAAAAAAACAACACACACACACACACACACACAAAAATGAGTACTTTATACCAGACGATCATTATGCTATCCAACACATGAATTCCCTTGTGTGTTAATTTTCCAACATGGACTATTCTGATGACACTGAAGGAAGATTATTTGTATTCTGCCTCAGTTTACTTGAGGAAGAGGAACAATTCCACAGACTAATCTCAGTAATTGTTGAAACCTGGAAATATTTCAAACACTTCCCAATATCTGCCAGCTGTACACTCATTACTTCCCCTCTCACTCAGCTCCTGATCTCGGACTTGTGATTTTTACATATTATGGTAATATTCCTCATGGAGTGAGATTCAGATCAAATCATCTATGGTGAGGCATGAGTCCAGCTGGGCCTACATCAGCTCTTCCTAAGGAATATGGCGGCCTTGAGGTGGAAAATGTCAAATTACAGAAACTAGGAGAGTTACCCTTCTGGACCCATCCATTGACATGAAATGTGATTCATTTCACGCAGAAAAAATATTCACTCAGTTCCATTTTCCCAGAGGAATGTGTCTGGTCTGCTTGTCTGAGTTCCAAGGGAGAAAACCTTCAATATGGCTGGCATTTGGAGAAAGGAACTGTAACTTGGAGTGAAGGTAAAAGGATTTATTGTGAGGGTTTTAAAGTAAAATTAGCACACAAAGTGGTGAGAAATACAGTGTGGTGGTTAAAATGTAAGCTTTAATGTTAGACCTTGGTTTAAATTAAGCTCTGCGTTTGACAGGCTTCATGAACCAGGGATGAAAGATGAAAACTTATTTATAAAATGGAGCTAACAATGCCTATCTGATGGCAAAGTTGTGAGGTTAAGGGAAATAATGACTCTAGAATCTAGAGTCTAAAGATCATTTATCCTGTGCCCACAACATATTAAGTGCTGAGTACATTGTGGCTTTTATTATTACAAATAATAAAACCTAACAAAGGCGACTCACTCCCTAAATAGTTCTCCCTACTCTTTAAGAATTCAAGAGTCTTTGCAATTTATATTTACTTCCACCACAAATATGTGAGGGATCGCTAAATTGATCTAAACTCTCTGAGTCTATTGATGAAATGAGACAACTTATTCCTGTCCCCAAGCATGGTCCTGGGTGCTGTAAAGATGCAAAGCTATAAACCTCCAGGACATAAGTGGAAGTAAATCTAAGCCATCTCTTCTCTTTTATTGGGCACATTCAAACACTGGAGTAAAACACTGTGTGGTGGTAAGAGTGGAGCTTTGCAGGGTGCTGGGTATGTCTTCCAAAACAGTTCCATTAACAAAATCTGGAGCTACACCACCTCAAAATACTTCACAACAATTATTTTCTTTAACCAATACAGATTTCAGCATTATGCAAGGGAAATGCCAACAGAGTAAAAATCCAGAGTAATCGCATTCAGTGCTATTTGCTGTCCAATTTAATTTGCTTTTCTCTTGTGAGTAAGCCTAATGACATAAGTATAATGCAGAATGAAAAATTGCAATAGTACTTTTAGTGTCATGGCAAGCAGCCAGTTCCTCCAAAGTAATGTTGACAGATAAAGTACAGGATGCCCAGTTACATTTAAATTTATGATAAATAATGAATATGTATATGTATTTAGTATAAGTATGCTCAAGGCTGATTCTGGCCTCTGAAGGTGGACTTAGAAAAATCATCAGGGGCACCCCCAAGGACCAGGCTTCAAGTCAGATATACATTTGCTAAAATTGGCAACCCTACTGACCTCAACAATTATTTGTCATACAATTACTAGATCACCCTTCAAAAAATCATATTCTGATACCCTTCAGACATTTCTCAGCACTTGTTTCTTTTAAAGGAATAACAAAAAGTATTGATTAGAAATTTGTTGAATGCAATCACTTTTTATCATTTGATTTTATGTAATTGCTATTTATATTAATGGTAATTTCTTAAAGAGGAACTTAACATGCCTAAAAATAGGACTTAACTCTCCATAGACAATTGTGAAATAAAGAGGCCACTGTAGGCTTCTGGGAAGTTTTACCCTTATGATTGGCCCCAGCTGTAAGACTTCGTACATTAAAGCCTGTGACCCCTTAGACACAAAGCACCTTCCAACTTCAAAGTCTGAACAGTTTACACCAATGATGTTATAACACAGAACTAGATATTTTGGACTTGAAATTAAATCAATATCATGTAATCATAGATTGAAAATTCAAATTTCACCCATGCCAATTTGGGGCATTTCCAAATTCATGCCATCAAGATTTTAATGCTTGCCCGGCTGGTTTGGGTTAGTGGTTGAGCGTTGACTTATGAACCAGGAGGTAACTGGTTCAATTCCAGGTCAGGGTACATGCCTGAGTTGCGGGCTAGAACCCCAGTGAGGGGCATACAGGGGACAGTCGATCAATGATTCTCATCATTGATGTTTCTTTCTCTCCCTCTCCCTTTGTCTCTGAAAGCAATAAAAAAAATATTTTAAAAATTACTTCAAAGCTTTTGGATTGCCTTCTGGTGGCTGATAACAGTGGAATTCCAGGAAATTCATTCCAAATCCCAGTGAACAGTTAGAGTGAGGTTTCATGCCTGCAGAGTTTTATGGAATCTCCTTCTCACAAAGAGACTGCCTTATTCATCTGAATCATTCAGTGTGTGAGAGAAGACTTGCCAGGATGTAGCAATGAACCTCAACGTGTGAAGTTAGTTTCTCAGGTTCCTCAGGCTTCAGTGTGGGTAGTAATCTTAATGACCTCTGGCCTCTGAACTTGTCACGGGAGGAATCCAAGTCCTTATGCATTTCCTGTACAGTCCCTGGTGGATTTTGATCCAAAATAGCCAAGACCCAATTCTTGACCTCAGAAGTGCCCTGGGGTAAACAGAACTGCTGTCTGAGTCCTTACTACTTCCCCTTCCTTTTCTGTTGTGCTCTTCTTCCACTGTCTTGTGGCCGGGACCCTATCCCCACCCCTACCCACCCATGGTTTATGGTACAGAGAGTCCATCTCCTTATGTGGATCCCTCTAGGCAAGCTGCTCTGTTTGTTTTTCAGAACCTTCCTCCTCAAGGAACCTAGGAGAAAACCCCGTGCTGGGTCAGAAGATATATCAATGGTTCCTGCTGTGTCTCACTCAAAAGACTCTCTCTCCTCTGAGCTTGCCTCCAGTGTCCCAACCAGGCTTCTGGGCATCCCGATTATTTTCTTTAACAGAGTGAGCTTCCTGCTCACCCAGGATGCTTTGCCAATCTTTCTTTTTTTTCCCCCATCATCAATATTTATTGAGCATTTACAGTGTACCAGGCACAATAGAACATACAAGAAAACATTGTCCCTGCTCTTAAGGAGCTTACATTCTAAAAGAAAAAAATACAACTCTTTTAAAATGGTATTTTTATTTGGTGTTTTTGCAAGGTACTTAGGAAATATTTCCCTCATCCTATTTACTGCAGCGAATGTCTCCTTGTTTTATCTCCCTGTGAAACTCTACCTATCTGGAATGGTCTGTCATTGGCTGCCTTTCAAATCTTTCTTCCTCTCTTCTTTAAATAATGGGGCTACGTTATACCCAAAGCTCGCCCTACAGACTATTTCCTAAGTACCTTGCAATCTTTCATTTTTTAAGACTAACTTTAGAACATTAGGTCATATTTTAAATGTAAATGTGTTCCCTGTTTCATCCAAAATACTAACATACTTGCATTTGCGTAACTATCTTAGTGATCTACTGATTCTTTTATTCATTCCTCCATTTATTCAAGTAATATTTTGGCTCAACAACATCAAACCAAACAGTTTGGTTCCTGCCTTCATAAATCTTGTAGCTCAGTAAGGAAGATAGGTGCAGTATAAATAACTTTTTAAGAAATATATTATCTTATGTCTTCTCAATTCCCTCTAAATCTTGTTGTCCTATAACTTCTCAAACATCAAAAGTATAACATTTCTTTTCTTTAGGAAGAATTCATTTCTTGCCTAGCTCAAAGGTATCTTTCATTACTCAAGTTTGAGTTTCAAATTGGACTTCTGTCTAAGCACATTTAAAACAGTCTTGAAAGCTATGTTTTATTGAAAAAGAGGTTTTCTGAATCCTAAAAATTTTTCATTAAGTATCATAGAAAAACTTGGAGGAGTGACTAGGACATAAATCATAGAATAGAGAGGACTGTGTTCAGGCAATAGTATAGTCTATGGCATCGGGAAAGTCTCAGGGCTTCCCAGGGCTGAAGAAGGAAAAATAGAAATATTGAGAGAAGGTGAATCCAGGTTTAGATGCTGCCTGGGCCGCCTCTAGACCCAGACCCCATTATCTCCTAGTCCTCAGCCCATAGTGGGAATGGGGAGCAACATTACAGGGTGTGTGGGGGGGAGGATATGAAAGTCCATTGGATCAAACCGAGTAAAAGAATGAGATTAAGTTCCTGCTTGTCAATGACATTCTAAGTAATCACCAAGATTTCCCCTTTATTTTTCCTTCTGGTCATATAACTCCCTAGAATTAGGCATGGCCATGTGACTTACTTTGAACAATAAAATACAAGCAGACGTGATCTTTTTCACTTCTAGGTGGAAGCATTAAACACACATGACTGTCCATGCTCTCCCCTACTGCACAACTGAGAAGGATCCAGACGGCCCAGTTCCTTGCTACTGAAGATTCTGTCCACCTCAATTCCTGGGTATGAAGAGCAGTGATATTTGGTTTCTACCTGCCATTTCCTTGCTTTATTTCTTAATTTGTCTTGAACTCCAGGGGAGAAAACAAGTGGTTGGTGATGAAAATAATGAATTTGGGAGAAACCAAGATGGTGGCATAGGTAAACACCTAAACTGCTGCCTCGCACAACAATTTCAAACTACAACTAAAAGACAAAACGTCTATCACCCAGAACCACGGGAAAGCTGGCTGAGTGGAAGTTCTACAACTAGAAGGAAAGAGAAAAGAGCATTGAGATGTGCACAAGCACTGAAAAGCTGAGGTACGGAGGCACGCGAATCGGGCTGGTGGCGGGTGTCTGGGTGTGCGGCTTTTTTCAACCCGAAGGGAGACAAGCTCCCGATTACTCTGAACTCCAGTTTCTGGGGATACGCTGGGGACCCAAACTCCTATGGGGAGAAGCTGGACTGTCTCCCATCGGGTCAGAAAGTGAGGGTGACTTTCTTGCAGAGGTGCGCGCAGCAATCATTGTTTACTGCGCTGGGGTGTGGGGCGTGGGGACTTGGAAACACGGAGAGGCAGAGATGGCTGACTGGCAGCCATTGCTGTTTGCCACACCTTAGCCTAGTGACTCCCTGAGACCCCGCCCCGCACAATCTACAAACCCACCCAAGCTCCATGCAGCGGCTTTTGCATATAAATGGCCTGCCCTATCGCAGCTTAACCTAACAAACTGCAGCGCTGGTCAGACAGCTCCAAAACCTCCAAACCCCAAGCAAAGAGGAGAAAACTGTAGTTCTCACTGTAGCTCCTGCTGGGTGGCCTCAGACAGTAGCTGACCTGTACCCCATTGGAGATCCAGAAGCTAGTGTATCTAGTGGTCAGTGTGAGACGACACCAGATTTCAACTCCTCACATCCATAAGTGACACATTCAAGAGGCAGACTCAGTGAGCACCAAAGCCCCACTGAAACAAGTCCTGCCCCATAATCATGTCTCCAGCACAGCAGTTCTTCCATTATAGACACAGCGGGTCCTCACAGCCAATTGGCCTGGAGGTCAATTCCTCCCAGTGACACCAACAACAATCAAGACTTAACTACAACAAGGCTGTACACACAGTCCGCAAAGGGGTGCACCAAGAGTGTCCACCTCAGGTAACTGGGAGGCCGACCCACTGGGCCATATAAGACACCTAGCACACAGAGCCATCCTACCAACTCAGGGAAGCAACGAAAATGCAGAGACAAAGAAACAGATAACAAACGAAAGAAATGGAGGAAAACAAACGACTGGATATAGAGTTCAAAACCACGGTTATAAGGTTTTTCAAGAATTTCCTAGAAAAGACCAATAAATTTAACAAGACCCTCGAGGATATGAAAAAGGACCAACTAGAAATTAAACATACACTAACTGAAATAAAAAATATTATACAGAGACCCAACAGCAGACTAGAGGAACACAAGAATCAAGTCAAAGATTTGAAATACAAAGAAGCAAAAAACACTCAACAGGGAAAGCAAAAAGAAAAAAGAATCCAAAAATTTGAAGATAGTGTAAGAAGCCTCTGGGACAACTTCAAGCGTACCAACATCAGAATTATGGGGGTGCCAGAAGAAGAGAGAGAGCAAGATACTGAAAACCTATTTGAAGAAATAATGACCAAAAACTTCCCCCACCTGGTGAAAGAAATAGACTTACAAGTCCAGGAAGCGCACAGAACCCCAAACAAAAGGAATCCAAAGAGGACCACACCAAGACACATCATAATTAAAATGCCAAGAGCAAAGAGAGAATATTAAAAGCAGCAAGAGAAAAACAGTTAGTTACCTACAAGGGAGCACCCATACAATTGTCAGCTGATTTCTCAACAGAAACTAAGCAGGCCAGACGGGAGTGGCAAGAAATATTCAAAGTGATGAATAGCAAGAACCTACAACCAAGACTACTCTACCCAGCAAAGTTATCATTCAGAATTGAAGGTCAGATAAAGAGCTTCACAGATAAGAAAAAACTAAAGGAGTTCATCACCACCAAACCAGTATTATATGAAATGCTGAAAGGTATTCTTTAGAAGAGGAAGAAGAAGAAAAAAGTAAAGATAAAAATTATGAACAACAAATACATATCTATCAACAAGTGAATCTAAAAATCAAGTGAATTAAAAATCTGAGGAACAGAATAAACTGGTGAATATAATAGAATCAGGGGCATAGAAAGGAAGTGGATTGGGGGGAAAGGGGTGTGGGGGGTTCAGGAAGAGACTGGACAAAAATCATACACCTATGGATGAGGATAGTGGGGGGGAGGTAAGGGCAGAGGGTGGGGTGGGAACCAGGTGGAGGGGAGCTATGGGGGGAAAAAGGAGAAACAATTGTAATAATCTGAACAATAAAGATTTATTAAATTTAAAAAAAGAAAAAAAGAAAAAGAAAATAATGAATTTGGTAGTAGCCTAAAGGCAACTTCTAAAACTTGAATATCTAAATTTTTACAATGCCTCAGACAAAGTGACTTCATCAGAGTAAGGGTATATTTTCTTAAGCTAACCATTAATTTGCACAAATTCTTTTATGTTTTAAAATAAATGGTACCTCAGGTGTAATTGCTAAAATATATGTTCTTCAAATATATGTGGTCTCCATATGCTATTGCACTGTATATAAGATAAAAAATATGTCTGTCACTTGGGAACATAGATAACCTCAAGGATGTTTCATTAAATACAATAGTGATAAATAATTTAGGGTTTGTGTAAAAGTATGGTTTGTATGTTTTAAAAATAAACATATTCACTAAATAAAAATATAAATAAATAAATAAATAAATAAATAAATAAATAAATAAATAAATAAATAAATAAAATGGTACCTCTTACAGAACCTTACAGGTAGGGTTAGCTATGAAATTTAGGGAGTGAAATGAAAGTCATTTGTAGTTAAAATAACCCTGGAAATTATCTCTAAAGATGTATGAACAAGCTGGACCTGGTTGGGTGTAATGATAAAAATAATTTTATTCTTTCTCAGCATGCTCTGTCAAACTTGCTTTGTATTCCTCTTCTTCCTTACTCCTATATAAAATATCAGGTCTCATCATTTTGGGGTCACTTTTAACTAATAAAGTTTCTCTCTTGTAACTTTCAAGCATTGATGACTGCAGGTCGGCCTTGGAATTAGATACTTCTACTCTAATATTGTGTAAAAAATTGTTTTCATCATTTAAAGGAAGAATCTGTACCTAATCAGGTGAGGCCTGTATGTAACCGAGAGAGCCTACACTGTTTCCTCCCTCTCCCTTCTGCATCTCTTCCCATTTGCTGGGTGCTGTTTCTCACCCCTTCCAGAGATTTTCCAAAAGAAAGAGTCAATGAGAGGAAAAAACACAGTCAGAAGTGCCCAAACAATTGCAGCCCAGCATTAGAGACCCCTGGATGTGGCTGATGCCTAAAGCTGGTCTACTCTTGCTTTGGTTTTCTGGAGATCGGCCTCTGGAGGTCTCCTCTCTACCCTCTAGTACAAGCTCTTGATGGACATTCATTAGAAAGCCCTTCTCAATCTCTTGGGATTTCAGTGGTCAACTAAGTGAACTTCCTTGACCCTCCAGCTAGTCTTCTCAAAATTTTTTTTTCTTGGAGTCCTTTGGTTTCCAAGAAACACACAGCTTTGCTAACAGTTTGCTCTGCCTGGGGAAAAGGCTTCTCTCTCTCTCTCTCTCTCTCTCTCTCTCTCTCTCTCTCTCTCTCTTTCTCTCTCCCTCTTTATCCTGCTGTCAGCAGGTGCAGCTGTAGCCACAGCTTCTCCTCTCTCTCATCTCAGGCTTGGGAAGGACTTCAGATGAACTGAAATGATTTTGTGGCTTTTTCCCTTTGAACAATTGTTAAGTACATTATATAAGTAAAATTTATAATACTAATTTTTTTGTCTATGAGAAGTAAGTTCTATTTTCTCTTCATGTAATTATTCTTTTATGTCAAGAATCTATTTGCTAGCCTTTTATTTTGTAGTTTTGTATCTCCACTCATAAGTAAGGTTGGTCATGTGTCTTTTTGTTGTTATTATTGTTTTTGTTTGTTTTTGTTAAGTTTAAATATCAGAGTTTTGCTAATTTTTTAAGATTAGTTGAGTCAATCCCATTGTTGCACACTCTGAAGAAGTTGCTGTGGAATTGAAGTCGGGTTCTCCTTGACATTTTTTTTTATCTTTCTTGTTGAGATTATTACAAATGTCCCTCTCCTCCCACCCCTGCCCCCATAGCTCCCCTCCACCTGGTTCCCACCCCACCCCAGGTCCTCGCCACCCTATTGTCTGTGACCATAGGTACTACATACATGCATATAAGATCTTTGTCTAATCTCTTCCCACACACCCCCACACCTCTTTCCCTCTGAGAATCGTCAGTCTGTTCCATTTCCATGCCCCTGATTCTATTTCATTCACCAGTTTATTCTGTTCATCAGATTTTTATTCATTTGATTTTTAGATTCACTTGTTGATAGATATGTATTTGTTGTCACTTTGCTGTTCATAATTTTTTATCTTTACCTTTCTCTTCTTCTTCCTCTTCTCAAAGAATATCCTTCAACATTTCATATAATACTGGTTTTGTAGTGATGAACTCCTTTAGCTTTTTCTTGTCTGTAAAACTCTTTATCTGACCTTCAATTCTAAATGATAGCTTTGCTGGGTAGAGTAGTCTTGGTTGTAGGTTCTTGCTATTCATCACTTTGAATATTTCTTGCCACTCCCTTCTGGTCTGCATAGTTTCTGTTGAGAAGAAATCAGATGACAGTCATATGGGCACTCCCTTGTAGGTAACTAACTGTTTTTCTCTTGCTGCTTTTAATATTCTCTCTTTGTCTTTTGCCCTTGGCATTTTAATTATGATGTGTCTTGGTGTGGTCTTCTTTAGATTCCTCTTGTTTGGCATTCTCTGTGCTTCCTAGACTTGTAAGTCTATTTATTTCATCAGATAGGAAAAGTTTTCTGTCATTATTTCTTCAAATAGGTTTTCAATATCTTGCTCTCTCTCTTCTTCTGGCACCCCCATAATTCAGATCTTGGTTCGCTTGAAGTTGTCCCAGAGGGTCCTTACACTATCTTCATATTTTTGGATTCTTTTTTGTTTTTGCTCTTCTGGTTGGGTGTTTTTTGCTTCCTTGTATTTCAAATCATTGACTTGATTCTCAGGATCCTCTAGTATATTATGATCCTCTAGTATGTTGAATCCCTATATATTATTCTTTATTTCAGTCAGTGTATGCTTAATTTCTGACTGGTCCTTTTCCTTTTTTTTTTTTTTTTTTTTTTTTTTTTGCATTCTCACTAAGATCCTTGAAGGTCTCACTAAGTTCCTCGAAGGTTTCTAGAAGATTCTTGAGTAACCTTATAACTGTGGTTTTGAACTCTGTGTCCAGTAGTTTGCTTTCTTCCATTTCTTTTATTTGTGACATATTTCTTTATCTCTGTATTTTGGCTGCTTCCCTGTGTTTGTTTCTATGTATTGGGTAGCTGCTAAGTCTCCTTGAGTTGATAGAGCGGCCTTATGTAGTAGGTCTCCTATGAGGGCCCAGTGGCTCAGCCTCCCCAGTCACTGAGGTGGACACTCTTGGTGTACCCCTTTGTGGGCTGTTTGCACAGTCTTGTAGTTGAGCCTTGATTGCTGTTGGTGTCACTGGGAGGAATTAAGATGCTGTGCAGGAGACAACCTTATGGGGCAGGACTTGCTTCAATAGGGCTTTGGTATTCACTGAGTCTGCCCCTTGAGGGTGTCACTTATGGATGTGAAGAGTTGTAATCTGGTATGGTCTCACACTGAACACTGGGGAGACTGGCTCTTAGGTCTCCAGAGATGTGCAAAGTCAGCCACTGCCTGGGGCCACCCAGCGGGAGCTACAGAGAGATCTGCAGATTCCTCCTATTTGTATCGGGCTTGGAACTGCCCAGATGAGGCCCAGCTGTGAAGCAAGGCGGGCTGGTGCTGGCCTTGGGCCTTTTATTGATAGCTTTGGGGCTCCCTGACCCAGCTGCAGCTTGTTTGACAGGTTTTAGGCTGAGAAAAGACAGGCCATTCATATGCAAAAGTTGCTGCACAAAGCTTGGGTAGGGCAGGGTCTCAAGGAATCACCAGAACAGAGCAAACAAAAATGGCTGCCAGTCAGCCCTGCACCAGGGAGGTCCCAGCATGGGAACAATGACCACTGCAAGCACCTCCATCTGGAAGAAAGCCTCCCCCGCGTTCCTGCCCCAATGCCAGACAGCCCAGTTTCTCCCCATATGTGTCTGGGTCCTCCAAAGCCTCGCCCAGCACTGGAGCTCAGAGGAAGCGGGAGCTTGTAAGTTCAGTTTGTGGTGCCAGCCTTTTAAGAGGAGCAGCTGGGTCTCCAGCAGCCTGTGTGTCATTCAGCCCCAATCTGCACTGGTTTTTACAGCCCATCGTTCTTACGGCCCATAGGGACTTCTTTCCCCAGCTCTGGGACCCTGGGCTGGCGGGCGTGGTGTGGGGCTGGGACTCCTCACTCCTCCAGGTGGCCTCCACAGAGGCGATCTCCCTCCTGATTAAAAAAGCGGCACATCCTGGTGCCAGACCAGCCTGTCCCACTCCTCCACACCTCCTCCTGTCTCAATGCACTTTCTTCTTTACCTCTCTAGTTGTAGTACTTCCACTCAGCCAGCTTTCCTGCAGTTCTGGAGATAGTTGTTTCATATTTTAGTTGTAATTTTGATGTGGTTGTGGGAGGCAGCAAGTACAGGCATTTACCTATGCTGCCATCTTGGTTCCTTTTTCCCTCTCCTTGACATTTTAAACACTTCCTCATACAACCTGCTGTGTTAAGCATGATGGAGGCTTTGCCAAAGCTTGACCTGACCCTGGGGAAGGACAAGCCAGCAGTGGGGTCAAGACATGCTCTGGGTCTCCAACATGGCAGCCACCAAGACTGGGTAGGGAGGAGAACAGATAAGTCCAAGTGAATCTGGCAGGTATGTCAAGTAGGTCTAGGTTCTCTAGTACTTGTTTCTCTGACAGGCAAAGTTATTTTTCACCTTGTGGATTTGCATACATTTGCCTGCCTAGAATATTCTCTTTCTTCTCCTGCCTACTTCCTGGTCATCTTTCAGGTCTTGGGTTAAGTGTTACTTACTAAAAAGAAAATATTTCACATCCATATTAATGGCAATTAGATCATGGATTATGGTTTCTTAGAGTATCCTGAACTTTTACTTTGTTGTTGTTGTTATTAATCCTCACCTGAGGATATTTTTCCACTGAGTTTTAGAGAGAGCAGAAGAGAGGGAGAGAGACAGAGATAGAGAGAAACATCGATGTGAGAGAGACTCATCAATTTGTTGCCTCCAGCATGTACTGACCAGGGCTGGGATCAAGCCTGCAACCAAGCTACATGACCTCAAGACCCCTAAGTCCATGAGCCAGTGCTCTATCCACTGAGCCAAAATGTCAAGGGCATCCTGAACTTTCAATACTAGTACTTATCACAGTTTGTAGTTATGTATTTTTTAATGTCATCATTGTTTTACAGTCTGTTTGTGCCTTGAAAGAGCGATCTCTTTGAGGGATGTAGATTGTGTTTTCCCCACAGCTGTGTACCCAATTTACTGTGTACCTAGTAAATTCATGGCACATAGCAAGTGCCCAGTAAAAATTTGTTAAACAAGTACAAAAATATATTTTGTAGAGTAATGTATTCTTTTGTAATGCACAGGTGACTCGGTTTTTTGTTGTGGTGGTGGTGATGGTGGTGCCTCCCTAGAAACCACATCACTCTGAACCTCTGGAACTCATGGAACCTGTGCAGAAAACTATTCATCAAATCCAACTCCCACATTTTACAGACAAAAAAATAATGATAGCATAGTTATGTGACATCACCAAAGTCCTGCTCATTTATGCCAGAACCTGGACCAGAAGCCATATCCTCTTGATTTTTGTTCTCATATAATTCCCACGGGCCATAGCCTCTCTCCTTTCCTACCAAATTTTGTTCTTTCCACTCATTTACCATCCCTCCATCAGGAGTTCCCCATCTGTCCCTCCCTATTTCTGAGGCTCCAAGAGAAAAGTAGTGCCTTGGAGTACAAGGAGATTTGAAAACAGAAAGACCTGGGTTCAAATCCTAACTCACTCACCTAAAACTTGTATGAATTGGGACAAATTTCTTAACTCCAACAAGACTGTTACCACACCCATAGTATAGATGTAGGGTTGTTATAAACATCCATTGAAACAGTTTATATAAACTAAGCATTTATCATAAGGCCAGGAACATATTAGTGCTTAGGAACTATCAATCTCTGTCATCAATAATTTGCATTACGCCATATGTGAGCATTTATTATTTGCCCTGACACTCTGCTTATACTGTGTAGGAACACCCATAGAGAAAGGGCTGAGTTCAATATGATTAATATTGTACTGAGTACTAAGGTTGTCTTTGATGCTCCAACATGGAGGGATCGAGACAATCTCTGATAAAAAGCCTTCCTGTAGGCTCCTTGAAGCTGCAGTGGTTCTTATAAAGACAAGAAAATCAATCTGAACGCAATCTTTTAATTTATTTTCATGATTACAGTCCTCAAATGGAGAATGCAATTAAAACTAATGCTATATTAGTTCACTTTCCTCAAAATGAACATTGACCAGGTTCTATGTGAAGGGTCTGTAACATCTCTTCCGTAATTATTTTAAAATATATTAACTGGGATCTGTGTATTGCAGAACAAAGGGGACTGTTTCTGCAGGAAAGGAGTTCTGAGTTCTGGCACTAGCTCCTCCGTTCACCAAATATGTTGACCTCAAAAAGTCACATCTCCTTATTAATACTCCATCTCCTCTATGAAATGGGTACATTACTACCTCATAGTATTGTTTAAGGATCACACAGGTCATGCATGTTAAAGGCAAAAATTGTAACACACTTATAATAAACTATTATAATATCTACCCACATTCCTGAAAAATATGATCAATAGAAGACACACAAAAATCAGAATGATTAGGTTTGACACAAATCCTATCTAATAAAAGAGTAATATGCAAATTGAAGATCAGTCCAACACAAAGATGGCTGCTCTCATGTGGTCAAAGATGGCTGCCTCCATGTACTGTGTTTCCCCCAAAATAAAACATCCTCCGAAAATAAGACCTACTTACAGGTTTCCTTATGAGTGAAATATAAGGCATCCCCCGAAAATAAGGCCCCCGGGCTCTGTCTCAGAATGAAAATTAATTTACCGTAAACTGGTCGCTAGGGCCGCCCCAACTGGTGTCTAGCAACCAGTGATGTTACACGGAGTCCTGACGTCACTGCTGTGTGGAGGCGGAGCGGAGGTCGGAGTGAGCGGTGAGCGCGGGGCGGGAGAGAGGAGGAGACTTTCGCAGATGTGTGTAGAAGAACAGGAGGATTAGAGCGGACGGGACGCAGCGAAGGTGGTGAGTGCTGGTCTGTCTCTGGTGACACTACCTGATGCTCACGGCCGCCTTCATGATGACTGAAGGTTCTCAGTCAGTGGCAGATCCTGCTCCAGCCCAGATCCAGGCCCCAGCAAGCCCAGTGACAGTCCCCAGGCAGGCCCCAGGGGGTAAATGTCTGATAAAGGGGTAGGGGGGATGTCTGGTGAAGGTGTTCAGTGGCACAGGGGTGGGGGGAGGGGGATCACTTAAAATGACACAGGAGGATCAGAGGGGGCAATCAAAATGACACAGGAGGATCAGAGGGGGCAATCAAAATGACACAGGAGGATCAGAGGGGGCAATCAAAATGACACAGGAGGATCAGAGGGGACAATCAAAATGACACAGGAGGATCAAAAGGGGTTACTAAAATGGTAATTCCCCCTCTGATTCTCCTGTGCCATTTTGATTTCCCCCTCTGATCCCCCCTGTGTCATTTTGAGTGATCCCCCTCCCCCCACCTTGATACCCCAATTCCTTTTTTTTTACCCCTAGAAATGAGCGCAAAAAGAAAAAGCTACTCTGTGGAGTACAAGAAAGGAATTGTGGAAGACTCTTGGGGCCAAAATCTTACTGCTTTCTGCAAAGAGAAGATGTTGAGTATCCGATTAGTCCGAAAATGGCGAGCAGAGTATGGTAACTCATTGAACAAGTGGACAAGGGAAATGCTAAAAAGCGCAAGTGTGGATCAGGTCGGCAACCATTATTTTCCGAGTTGGAAGACCTGATCTGTGAATGGGTTGTTGACAGGAGAGCAAAGGCTTTGGTTGTGAATAGGGCTCAGATTCAAGAATTTGCCCTTGCAATGGCACCACAGTTTGACATAGCCCCCGAAGACTTCAAAGCATCACAACACTGGCTGGATAATTTCCTTCAGCGAAGTGAACTGTCTTTAAGAAGATCTACAACATTGTTTAGGTTGGAAGATACTCAAGTTATGAAGCAAGCACTTGCATTCAAGTCCTTTATTGATGATGCTGACTTCTCTAAATACAAGCTTTCCAACATGATTGCTATGGATGAAACTGCAGTGTTTATGGGCCAATCATCTCAAACAACAATTGAACAGCGGGGTGCCTCCTTAGCGTACATTCCCTCCACTGCTTACAAAAGTGCTCGTGTTTCCTGTATTTTGGCAATTCGTCTGGATGGCACTAAAATCCCACCTTTAATCATTTCTAAGGGCAAGAAGGAAAAGATTGAACGTGTTTTGGGTGTTTTTATTCTTGAAACTGAAAAAGCCTGGGCCACACAAGCAGTTATAAGGAAGTGGGTCGATTTAATGCTACTGCTTGTTATGCGAGGGAGCCAAAGAGGTCTGCTAGTCTGGGATGCAGCCAGCACTCACCACGCTAAAGACATGAAGACATTTCTTCACGAAAGAAAAATAGATCAGATAATGATTCCCGCAGGAATGACGGCCTATCTCCAGACTCTTGATATTGCAATAAAAAAGCCATTCAAAGACAATTTGCGCATGGAAATTAATGACTACATTGAAAATAGAATGGAGAGAAATCAGCGTGGAAACTTTGTGAAACCTAAACTGCAAGAAGTTGTGACTTGGGTGAAGAATTCATGGGAGAAAATCACTGACAGTTGCATTGCAAATGCACTGCGAGCAGGCTACCTTGACAAGAAGTACTCATTTAAAGACAGTGCTATTGCTAAACATGAGAGATTTGGTCCACTGATTCTGAAAGAAGTGGAGTCACAAGAAATTCACCAGGAAATTCAGGAATTGGATTGTTATGATGATGTTCCAGAAGATGATGACATGATTGTCATTGAATAAACGAGTAAATTCTTGATACTGTAGGATTCACAGTTTGTCTGGTTTGTGTTGACAACTACTGTACTACCGTACCGTATACAGGTAATAAATTTCCTTTATTTTCATTTAACAATAAATGTGTACCGTATTCTTCTTCGTGGAAAAATAAGACATCCCCTGAAAATAAGACCTAGCGTGTCTTTGGGGGCAAAAATTAATATAAGGCACTGTCTTATTTTCGGGGAAACACGGCTGCCACAAGATGGCCAGCAGGGGAGGGCTATTGGGAGGGGCCAGGCCTGCAAGGGAGGACAGTTGTGGGCAATCAGGCCAGCAGGGGAGGACAATTAGGGGTGACCAGGCCTGCAGGGGAGGGCAGTTAGGGGCAAACAGGCTGGCAGGGGAGCAGTTAGGCATCAATCAGGTTGGCAGGGGAGTGGTTAGGGGGTGATCAGGCTGGCAGGCAGAAGCAGTTAGGGACAATCAGGAAGGCAAGCAGTTGGGAGCCAGTAGTCCTGGATTGTGAGAGGGATGTCTGACTGCCCGTTTAGGCCCGATCCCAGTAGGACATCCCTTGGGGTCCCAGATTGGAGAGGGTGCAGGCTGGGCTGAGGGACACCCCCCCCCCACCCCGTGCACAAATTTCATGCACCAGGCCTCTAGTATGTTATAATTCTTAGTGTCATTATGATATGAAACAAGTGTTACATAAAGTACTCAGGCCAACCAGTTTATAAGAAAAGTTATTTCTTTTATTTTTAAATGGCAGCCAAAGGCAGGTATGAAAACAGCTGCAAATTACTAAGAAACACTAAACATATTTATTAAACATTTATACCTCCGAATGATTCAAAATAATCAGAATCTGAGATATGATACATATATGTACATTTGCACTCTTTTCAAAAAGTTTACTTTGCTAATGTAGAATGTCAATCCAGGCTTACTGTTTGTCATAAGTACTACCAAGATTTTACTTTATTTTTCTTCTCAATAACTTCTCTGATGTCTCAACATACTGTTCTCTGGGAAATGCTTCACTGAGCGAACATTAATTTAGCCTTTGTCAAAACCTGTTAGCCATGAACTCTAACAGTGTTTTGGAACTTCAAGAATTCAGTTTAGAGGAAATAAAAAAAAATTATATTACTATAGTATAAATCTTCCTTTAATAGCCCAGTTTTGGATTAATGGGAGCTATCCATAAAGCATATGTTGTGCATAAGGGGTACATAATATTGAAACACACATAACTATGTCAGCCTTCATTTATATTAGCCATCACTGTGTCATGAATTTCACAGCACTATAAAATTTGGTCCTTCTACCAGCTCTGATTCTGCTAAGCAAAATGCTCACTCTTTATTTCAGATCATGAAACTGACAACATTTATATCTGGACTGATGCCAAAGGAGATAAAAGTTTCCTGAAGGAAAAAAGAAAGTCATCTGCTATCTCAGTGGAAGGGCTGGGCCAGCTGCAAGCTCATAATTGTCATCAGTAATTACTAGATGGAAGGGAAATGAGAAATTACCTTTTTGACAGAGGCAAGAAACATCAGCAGGATCCTGCTCTGTTGGCTACTACTTCAGAAGTTAACATTTCTTAGGGTTACCTAGGACAAAAAGAAAAATACAATTGAGTATGCAAAGGATATCCTTAAGGAAAAAAGCCCGTTTCTTTTGACAAATATGTCATTATCCCCCTTCTTCCTCTAAATGGCTAAGCTAAATTTTCATTCAACACTCAACAAATGTTTGCTTGTCGATTAGTAAGCTTCTTTCATTCTTCAAGGCATGATTTCAAACCAGATAAGGCACAGTCCTACATTCAAGAAGTACACTGTCTATGGGAAAGTAAAACATGTAACCAAGCAAACAGAAAACAATAAGATGTGTAGAAAAGACCATCTTTTAGATGTAAACTGTGCATCGAATCATGAGTGATCTATGTTGCCAGTTGAAGTGTTTCAATAAAAATTTCATGGAGAAAGCAACATTTAGCTTGAGTCTTAAATGTTATGCTAAGCGAAATATGTCAGTTTGAGAAAGATAAATATCACATGATCTCACTCATTCGTGAAATATAATGAACAATATAAACTGATGAACAAAAACAGATCCAGAGACAGAGAAGCATTGAGGGAAGGCAGGGACAGGTGGAGGTAAGAGGGAGAGATCAACCAAAGGACTTGTATGCATGCATATAAGCATAACTAATGGACACAGACACTAGGGGGATGAGGGCATGAGTGTGTGTGGGGGAAAATGGAGGGATAATGATACATATGGAATACCTTAATCAATAAAGAAAAAAAAGAAAAGAAAAAATAAAAAAATAAATTTAAAAAAACTGAAAAACACACAAAAATAAATAAATAAATAAATAAATAAATAAATAATAAATAAATAACAAGGAGATGATACTCCAGGAAAAAGAAATTGATTATGGAAAAACACAGGCTACGAAAAAAGCATAATACCTTTAGAAATAACAGGTAATTAGTTATATTTATTGGGATAATAGTTTTTATAGATGAGATTATTGACTCCCAGCTCTGAAGAGATCAGCAAAATAACCTGCTTGATCAAGCAAGGACAAGTTTATTGCTCACTGCAATGAGGGCAACCACTTGGGACCTTGACAAAATCTTAGCAGCATCTCAGGGGGGCAGTCAAAGCAGCATTTTGTAAAGTTTTGGGGTCTTGTTTAAGGCATGCCTTTCAGTGAGGCAGCCCACATATATTCATAATATAATCGTGTAAGATGAATGGATAAAGTAAGGGGAGGGCTTTGAAGAGACTTGTGAAGGAAAAAAATCATTTGATTAATCTGGTGAGATATGCAATGTTCTAAGAGGCTATTTATCTAATGAGAACAAATCAATTGCTCAGAAGTTGAAAAGTAAAATCATGTTCATATAGACAGTAAGCTGTACGGATATACATGGTTTCAGTTGTCAAAAAGCAGATGAAGTTGGAAATAAACTTTGGCCTGAATTGTGACAGTTCTGGTCTGCCATTTTGAAAGATTTGAAATGGGGAAAGGATAGGGAGCGGTCTAGACCCCACACTAAAATGCTAAGCCAAAAAAAAAAAGAAAAGAAACTCAATTTCATTCTTGTAGCAATCCTCTGAAACAGATATTATCATCCTCATATTCCAGATGACATTGAGGTTTAGAGAAATTATACTTAAAAAGTAATCCTCACCCAATGTCTTTAAAAGAATTAATGGAGCCGGATTTCAAATCCTGTTCTAGCTGACTCCAAAATCATCTTGCTGTTTCCCTTACATAATGCTGTGTCCAGTAGATTGTCAGGCAGGGGTGCAAAATAAAAAGATTTCTCTTTAGAGATTGACTATTTAAAGTACTTGTGAGAAATGCAGAATCTCAAGCCCCACTCCAGAATCAAAATCTGCTAACAAGATCTCAGGTGATTGTTATGCAAATTAGTCTTAGAGAAGCACTGTTTTTGGAGAACTCTGAAGTTACCATCCCCCTGGGATTAGCTCCTGTTGCACAGTGGGGTTTTCTGCACCCTTCCAAATTCCAGCCAAATTTTCCACTCTTATTTTTCTTATCTGTGATAAGAAAACAAAAGCAACAGTGACCTTATATGCATATATGCATAACCCATGGACACAGACAATAGGGTGGTGAAGGCCTGGGCTGGGTGGGAACTGGGTAGAGGGGCAGGTGCAGGCTGGAAGGGGTCAATGGGGATAAAAGGGAGACATCTGTAATACTTTCAACAATAAAGATAATTTTTTTTATCTCACTCATATGTGGAATCTAATGAACATCATAAACTGATGAACAAAAATAGACCCAGAGACATAGAAATATGGAACAGATTGTCAAACCTCAGCAGAAAGGTAGGAGAGGGTGGGGGTAAAGGGGGACGATCAACCAAAGGACTTGTATGCAACGTATATAAGTCTAACCAATGGACACAGACACCAGGGGGGTGTAGGCAAGACGAGGGGGGGGGGGGCACGGGACGGGATGGAAGAGATCAATGAGGGAAAAGGGGGACATATGTAATACTTTCAACAATAAAGATAAAAAAATAAATAAATAAATAATAAAGTAATTACATATTTTTAAAAAAGCAACAGAGACTTAGTGTGCATAGTATCCTATAAAAACTGTGCTGTGGAAGTGTAATCAATAGTGCAAAAAAAATTGCCTTTCTTGTAGATGAAAAATATGAGCCTACTCCTATTTGGACAGTAAGGACCTACCATTGCCCTTCCACACTGCCACCTAGAACAAACCTCAGGGCAGAACTGAGGTGGTGAGGGAAAGGGCCAAAAAGTAGGAAATACCGAAAGGAAGATCTGAGAGGGGAACACAAGGATGAAGACCGGACTTCAAAGAGATCATTAGCTACCCACAAAGAGGCACTGCAATCAATTTGGGGAGAAAATAAATGTTTTATATCATCTGTACCCTTATATGCTAGCAATCATGAGATCATATCATTCTCTTCCTTGTAATCATATGTACATGCACTGTGACTAAATCTTTTGTCACCTTTTCTATTTATTCACTCGTTGACATCTATTTTTTTAATGCCTACAATATGTTGGATTCTGGTCTAGGCAATGGAAATACACTAATTAGCAAGGTTAAGTCTGTAGCTTCTTAGTGCTTATGTTCTAGTAGGAAAGAAAGATAGATAGTGGGGAGGATGGAGATTATTCAGCTGTTTAATTTAGGAGTTTTTCTAAGTATAATTATAAATAGATATCTAGATTATGAGGACAGGTGATATTGAAATCAATATTTTGGTGGATGAAGTGGGCAAAACTGAGAAAGCTATGTATCCAGAAGAATGATGCCTCACCATGCCCTCTTTCAAAGCAGCAGACAGCAGTAGGGTGATTATCATGGCTAAGATGGGAGGTGAGAAGGAGTGGTCCCTGTATCACATGAGCATTTTGTAATATTTCTCAGTTTCTTACCAACAGCACACTTTTGGGGCTCTGCACATAAGGAATAGACACTCTTGCTCTTGATTTCCCTGCCTTTGAATCACATTGTCCAAAGCCTTCTTGTAGATTACCTTTCTTCCTATGAACAACGTAAGGAAGCATGCCATCAACATCTGCTCAATCATATCTAAGAAAGCCTCCCAAAGGGACATGACGTGCTGTCCCTGGGGTATTGCTTGTGTGACACAGTTCTCTGCTCTAAAAGCTTTAGTGGACTTTACCCCAGAGTGGCCTGGTAAAGGCTGGGTGGCATGGCTTAGTGATGTGATAGAAGTCACTTCCCCTAGGGCAGAGGATTTTACCATTTTCCCTGGGAGGCAATAATGAAAACTGACATTTGTGTAGTTTGTGATGACAGTTTACATAGGCTTTCCTCACCCAGATTTATATTGTTTTTATATCTCACAACTAAGAAAATTAATGTCCAAAGACAATAGCATTCTTCCCAAACACCTCTGAGCCCAAAAAGTGCCATGCCTTCCAATTTCAAACCCCCAGTTCTTTTCCCTATTCCAATGCTAATATCCCATCATGGCTAGTCTCTCCCCCACCCTCCTTCCTTCTTCTGCTCCCTTTCCCTCCCTCTTCTCAAAATTTGGATAATTTTAAGGCAGAAGCAAAATAAGATAATTACCTTGTCTTTTGTTTTCATTGTGTTCGTTATGGGAATAAACTGTTTAGCCTTCCTCCATCCCTCCTTTCCTTTATAAAGATAACATTATTAATAATCCCTATTACAAAGTATAGACACCATTTAGTCCTATTGGCACTAAATGAAACTGTTGACTGGTGACTACTGATCTAAAAATAAAGTATGTCTTGGTTTTTACTTTTATTATTATCATGTACTAGCATTATTTGTTGAGGCCAAAATCAGGAGATAATGTTTGGCATTGAGAGAGAAAACACCCACATATCTCTCTGAGCACTTAGAAATATATTGTCAACAACAATAACAGCAAAAGCATTCAAAAATAAAAATGTTTTCCTCTTTAGTAACCGTTTCTTTGACATATAAGATATTGATTAGTCAATTATTGGTACTTGAGGCAAACCTCCCACTGAACTAGATATAATAAAATAATGTATAAAAATAAATTATAGCAAGGAAAGGTGTGAGTATCTATGTAAATATTTTAAAGAAAATCTTTATGAGATTATCATCATGACTCCTCTTTTTAATACCAATGTATTATTGAAAAGAACAAATATTTGACTTCCTCCAGAGTGGCTTTAACTTAATTTGGAATCACATGGTTAGGACACAAGGTAAACTCAGTAATGTCTCAATATTTAAGTTTTACATGAAACTCAAGCATATTCAGTTTATAGATCACACTGTATCTGCCTCCTTAGAGCATTACAAAAATATACAGCAATAATATTATACCTAAATAAGAATCATGTGGGGGGAAACCAAGATGGGAGCATAGGTAAACACCTAAACTGCTGTCTCACACAACAATTTCAAAACTACAAGTAAAAGACAAAACGGACATCATCCAGAACCACAGGAAGGTTGGCTGAGTGGAAATTCTACAACTAGAAGGAAAGAGAAAAGTACACTGAGACTCACAGAAGCTGGGGAAGACAGAGGTACGGAGGCGCGGAGAGGGCTGGCAACTGAGTACGCGGCTGGCTTTCTCTATCGGGAGGGAGACAAAAGCTCCCGACTGCTCTGAACTCCAGTTCTGGGCGAGACTCTAGGGACGCAGACTCATACAGGGAGAAACTGGACTGTCTCACAGCGGGTGAAACTCGAGGGCGGCTTTCTCTCAGAGGTGCTTGGAGCGACTAATGCGGGACACTGAGAACCAGGGGCCTCTTAGGGCAGGGCTGATGGGAAGCCATCACTGTTTGCTTTGCCCTGAGACTCCACCCCATCCAAGCTGAGTGCAGAGGCTTTTGCATATGAATCGCCTGGTCCTTTGAATTCTAAACTTACCTAACAAACTGCAGCTGAGTCAGTGAGACCCAGAACATCCAAAAGAAGGCCGGGGGCCCGCAGCAGCTTGCATTGTTTCACAGCTGGGCCTCATCTGGGCACCTCCAAAACCCAAACAAAGAAGAGGAATCTGCAGATCTCTCCGTAGCTCCTGCTGGGTGGCCTCAGGCAGAGGCTAAATTAGCACCTCCTTGGAGATCCAAGAGCCAGTGTACCCAGGGGTCAGAGTGGGACCATCCAGATTACAACTCCTCAACCATAAGGGACACACTCAGGGAGCAGACTCGGTGAGCACCAAAGCCCCACTGAAGCAAGTCTTGTCTCATAAGGGTGTCTCTAGCACAGAAGTTCTCCCATCATAGACACAGCTGATCCTCACAGCCAATTGACCTGGAGGTCAATTCCTCCCAATGATACCAACAACAATCAAGGCTTAACTATAACAAGACTGTGCACACAGCCCACAAAGGGGTGCACCAAGAGTGTCCACCTCAGGTAACTGGGGAGGCTGAGCCGCTGGGCCCTAGAAAACACCTAGCACACAAAGCCACTCTTTCAACTCAGGGAAGCAGCCAAAATGTGGAGACAAAGAAACAGGTCACAAACAAAAGAAATGGAGGAAAGCAAATGACTGGATATAGAGTTCAAAATCATGGTTATAAGGTTTTTCAAGAATTTTCTAGAAAAGGCTGATAAATTTAGCGAGACCCTCGAGGATATGAAATTTATACACTAACTGAAATAAAAAAATAATATACAGAGATCCAACAGCAGACTAAAGGATCGCAAGAATCAAGTCAAAGATTTGAAATACAAGGAAGCAAAAAACACTCAACTGGGAAAGCAAAAAGAAAAAAAGAATCCCAAAATATGAAGATAGTGTAAGGAGCCTCTGGGACAACTTCAAGTGTACCAACATCAGAATTATGGGGGTGCCAGAAGAAGAGAGAGAGCAAGATACTGAAAACATATTTGAAGAAATAATGACTGAAAACTTCCCCCACCTGGGGAAAGAAATAGACTTACAACTCCAGGAAGTGCAGAGAACCCCAAACAAAAGGAATCCAAAGAGGACCACACCAAGACACATCATAATTAAAATGCCAAGAGCAAAAGACAAAGAGAGAATATTAAAAGCAGCAAGAGAAAAACAGTTAATTACCTACAAGGAAGCACACATACGAATGTCAGTGGATTTCTCAACAGAAACTATGCAGGCCAGCTGGGAGTGGCAAGAAATATTCAAAGTGATGAATAGCAAGAACCTACAACCAAGATTACTCTACCCAGCAAAGCTATCATTCAGAATTGAAGGTCAGATAAAGAGCTTCACAGATAAGAAAAAGCTAAAGGAGTTCATCAACACCAAACCAGTATTACATGAAATGCTGAAAGGTATTCTTTAAGAAGAGGAAGAAGAAGAAAAAGGTAAAGATAAAAATTATGAAAAACAAATACATATCTATCAACAAGTGAATCTAAAAATCAAGGGAATAAAAAATCTGATGAACAGAATAAACTGGTGAATATAATAGAATCGGGCATGGAAATGGAGTGGACTGACAATTCTCGGGGGAAAGGGTGTGTGGGTGTGGGAAGAGACTGGACAAAAATCGTACACCTATGGATGAGGATAGTGGGGGGTGGGGTAAGGGCAGAGGGTGGGGTGGGAACCGGGAGAAGGGGAGCTATGGGGGGAAAAAAGAGGAACAATTGTAATAATCTGAACAATAAAGATTTATTAAAAAAATAATAAGAATCATGTGGATCTACTTTATCTATGTCCTTTTTAAACTAATTAACTTACTAATACGAAGTGAAGTCATTTAGCAAAGTTCCAAAATAAATGTCTACATTCAAGAAATGTTTCAACCAATATTTTTAAATCCTAGAAATGCATGAATGGGGTACTTAACCTAAAGAGATTGCCTGCAAAAATTGTGTTTTGTTCATACAATTGTAATAAATAACATGACAGAGTGAAAATTATCCATAAATGGTGGAAGCAATGATGTCTTATTTAGCTTTGCACTTAGGGATCTACAGTAGTGACAGACTTAGATAAGCTATTCATTATAGATTAGACTGAATTTAATATATACTGATATATTGAGCTCTGTTCTTTCCCGGGAGAGCAGAAACAAATAAGAAAAAAAGAAGACTCTCCTTTCACACACACACACTCCTGCACTTGCTTTCTATGGTTAGACAAGAGCTTCCCCAGCCACCACGTCGTCTGACTCTCACCAGATTGAAGTAGAGATGGAGGCTTTGCCCACACTCTGAAAGTAGGTGCCCCTTTCTATTGTCTCCGCTGTCTTCTCAGGCCCTATAGAATCACCCCAGGATTAAATACACAAGTTCTCTTGTGTTATTTTTCTTTTGTGATTATTTCAACAATCTTTCTCATAATCTTTAATGTTCTGCCATTTTACTATGACATTCCTGGGTGAATTTTTTTTAAATCCATACCTAGTGAAACTTTTCAATTTGATGGCTCAAATATTTCTTCTAGAAAACATTAACAACATTTGGTTAAACAACAGATATTTATTGTCTTTTAGCTCTGGAGGCTATAAGTGTGAGATTAAGCTGTCATCGGGGTCAGTTCCTCCTGGGAGCAGTGAAGAAGAGAGGATCTGTCCCAAGCCTCTTTCATAGCTTCTGGTGGTTTGCTATCCTTGACTTTCCTTGGCTTGTACTGCATACCTTGATCTTTGCCTTCATTTTCCCAGGGCATTCTCCTTGTGTATGTGTCATGTCAAAATTTCTCCTTCTTCTAAGGACCTCGGTCATGTTGGTTTAGTGGCCCACACTAATCCAGTATGACCTCAAATTAATTACATTTGCAATGACCCTGTTTCCAAATAAGATATTCTGAAGGTTAGAATTTAAACATATGAATTTAGAGAAGGTGAGGAGAACATAATTCAAGACAAATTCAACCTCAAATAGAAACCAACAGTGTCTTCTCTACTATCCTGAGTCTTGTGTCCATGTCTCCAGTTGCTGACCTCTCCCATCTTCATAATAGAAAACCTAAATCACATGCCTGCACACTCACTGTAATGAAGGCTGGAAATGAAGTGTCTGGGTTTTACCTTGCGAAGGTGAGGTTCATAGTGTGGGAATCACAGCTGAATCTAGGAGGGTGTTAAAAAATGTAAGAATCCAGAATTCACAGGTATGTGTTAAAACTATACATATACTAGGTTTTAATCCTCACCCTCTTGATCTTGAGTTAGCTATTTAATCTCCTTGATCTTCTATTTCTTCATTTTAAAAATGGGCTTTTTGCGGGCTAAACATTAAGGACTTAGCACTGTGTGTAGCAAATAATTGGATGTTGCATATATACTACATCCTTCTATTTCCTTTCACTTCTCTGAGCCCTCAAGACTCTTCATTTCTTGTATGGTCTCCATAAGATTCTGTCTGGTGTTTCTGGTTGCTTGTCATATTTCTACAATTTTATTGTCAGTTTCAAGAGCCAGGGACATATTTCTAGACCACTGCTTCTAAAGATATCCTATCTAATAAAGAGGAAATATGATAATTGACCATCACTCCGTCACAAAGATGGCTGCACCCACAGCTGAAGCCAAGTTCCCATAAGGAGCCTTAACGAGCAATCAAGCAGGGACCTAAGGCTACTCCCTCCCCCGCCCCGGTAGAGCTTAACAGGGGACCTCAGGCCACGCCCCACGCCCCGGTGCCAGGCCAGGGGACCTGAGGCCATGCCCCCCATCAGGTGGGGCTTGACTGGGGACTTCAGGCCATGCCCCCCACCCTGACACCAAGCTGGGGGACCTCAGACCACACCCCCTGCCCAGCGGGGCTTGACAGGGGACCTCAGGTCACGCCCCCTGCCCCAGCACCAGGCCAAGGCACTTCTCTCAGATCTATTGAATCAGACTTGTACATTAAGGTTTTAGAAACACTGTCTTGGATCATTTTTAACCCCTGGCATTACTGAGCTCCAAGTCTTCCATAAAACAAGTGTTCAATCAAAATCCATTAAAATTGTTTGAGAGTGCAGATCTCCAAAAGAGATCCAATGTGTGACTTAGTATATCTGGCAGGAGATTTTCATTTTATTGTGATCCTAAAGTATCTGTTGATAAATAACTGAGATGAATAGGTAGTTTTATATTTTTAAATAATACAATATTATTACAATTTATATCCTTAATATGTGTGTGTCATTGTGTGTTTGTGTGTGTGTGTGTGTGTATCAATCAGTGAAGTCTGTAAAGGACAAACATGAGTTCAAGAGTAAATAATCTGCTCTTTGTGTTTCATTAAGTCAAGATAAAGATTAATAGAGATTTATTTCAAAACCTCCATATACTGTAATTAAAGGGGATCAGCTTTGAAGTCTGAAAGGCCTCCATTTGAATGCTTGGTATTTTCCATTATTACTACTTTTCTATAATCAAAATTTCCTCATTTTTAAAATAGTGTTAGTATTCTGATTCTGTGGCATTGGTGCAACGTAAAAATAATATATATTACGCACCAGTATGATGCCTCCTATATTGTGAGTACCCACTAAACTGTTTTTTTCTGACAAGAGAGGAATTAGTTTAGATTAAGTTTTTATTTTTTAATGGGGCTGTTGATAGAACTAAATGTAAATAAAACTAATAATGGTTAAATATATAAAACAACTTAAGTGTGGAAAATTAATTTAATTTGGCATTAAAATATATAGTAACACTTATAAGTTTAAATTGTATGTTGCCATGTGTTACAATGCCATCGATACTCATCAATCTTTTTCTCCATGGTAAAACTGAATACTCTGCCTAATATAAATAAGTCAGGTGCCCACAATACCTGCGTACCTGCTACAGTGCCTTGTTCATAGAAGATGCTCCATAAATGTTTCTGGGAGAAATTGCGAATTCTTTGCTGTCAGAGACCATATTTCATTCTCCTCATTCTGTGGTCCTCTCATCAGTTTTATATAGCACAGCTTCCCACCAGTGTGCTGTTGTGCCCTGCTGAGTTGCAAAAGGTTTAAAGAATCCAGCAATCTTGACCCCTAGTCCTGCTGGGCAACCACCCGGGGTTTGGGAAATTGCAGCAGCCTCTTCTTATTTTTTTAATATATTTTTATTGATTTCAGAGAGGAAGAGAGAGGGAGAAAGAGATATAAACATCAATGATGAGATAGAATCATTGATCGGCTGCCACATTGGGGATCTAGCCCTCAACCTAGGCATGTGTCCTGACCAGGAATCAAACTGTGACCTCCTGGTTCATAGGTTGAAGTTCAACCACTAAGCCACACTGTCTGGGTGCAGCAGTCTCATTATGTTTATCTCAGTCTCACAGTGTTCTCACATGAAAAAGGTTGGGTGACAGGGGTGCATCCTACCTTCTTTCCTAACTAGAATCATTGATATACATTTCTCTCCTCTAGGGAAAAATCCTTTGAATGAGACCTGAATTTCATTTTCCATGATGTTACCTCCTCTTCCTTCTTCCTAGACAAGGACAATGCATCTTGCTGTGAGTTTGAGTAACATTCTCACCGATTACTTTCATTTCAAACTTGACTCTTGTCTCTAACTAAATGTGTTTTATTTTATTACTTTTTCAGATTATGCTACAATTTGGTGCTTCCTAGCTTGGGTACTAACGTCATTTTGCATTAGTCTCGCGTTAATTTTTTTCTTATTCAATTTGCTTTCCATCCTCAAATACCAAGTCCCTGTTTGATATTTGTGTGACTTTAATCTTCTCAATCTCTTGCTATTTTCCTTTTTTTAGCAACAGTGATATGCACCTCAATATTTGAGTAGGCAATTAGGCTCCAACTCAAATTTAATAACTTTATTTTTACTATATTTATTTTTATGGTTTCTTTTATTGAAAAGCAAATGATAAGGTTTTTTATTTAAACTATAGTAATATAAAGCTTTTCAATATATGCTTATTTAAGGAACAAAATTAGTTAGAAATTTCAAGCAATCTCAGGTTTATGGCTATGGTAGATACATGAAAATTATATGAAAGTAACTAAAATTTACAGAACACCAATATGACAGAAAAGGCTCTGGGTTTTTAATCTGAAAACCTATAATGGGGCAACAACTTTGCTAATTACTTGAACAAAGTGCATAACCTTTCTTAGCTACAATTTTTCTCCCTTATCTGTAGAATAGGGATTATAGCAACTACCTGAAAAAGCATTTCTTAGAAATTAAATAATGTCTACAAGAGCACTTTGTAAACTAAAAATAATTATACGTATGTTATTTTATTATTTTTATGAAGACATCATAACTGACATCTCAAATTATAATTTATATCATGGTGTTCAAAAAGAACCAAACAATTTGCAAGATGTATGAGATGAGCATATTAAATTTTAAGAATTTGGGCATAACATCAAAAATGATTTTTAAAGATATTATAAAATCCTACAATACTGATAACATTGGTATCAGGTTTGTTTTCCTGACAAGTTTTATTATATGCCAAAGTATTCAGAGCCAGCTGAATACTACTAACAGAGACTTGAATGAACTACACAAAATAGTGGGGCCACAAGAAATGACAGGCAATTAAGGTACTCCTTGGGCAGAGGATGAGTGGAAGAAAGCAGGTGGCCCTCTGAGGGGAGGTGAATGGGAAACTGTTCAGGGCCAGTCTTTGAGCTCCAACAACATAGCCATGGGAACCATAAGGAACATGATAGGAAGCAGGAAAGAACGAACTGCAGAATCTGTGGGACTGTCGGAGCATCTGTCCCCTGGTGGTCAGTGCCCAGCTCACTCAGTCCCAATCGGAAAGCCAGGCTATGTGCTTTCAAGCAGCCTGCCAAAGTACACAGCCTGTAACAGACTAAGATTTGAGGAACTTAGAGTACACTAGTCTCCAAATCGTCACAGTCCACATACTTCAAATAGTGAGAAGGAAAAGGGGGGGAGATTTGGACTTTCTGGGAGCTTCCAGAAGAGAAAGCCAGCTGGGCTCCCACAGGCTTGTTTACACACTAGATGCCTGATGGATTTGTTGAGGCTGGATGGTGGAAAGGGGTATGTATTTGAACCCCACAACCACTCTCTGTTCAATGGTTTATGGAACCAGTCAGATGAGGCTCTAAAATCAGTAGTGACAAAGGTCCTTGACCTTCATATAGCTTACAAATCCAAATCATTATTTATGTATTCTAATGCCTTATGCTACTAAAGAGCCTTTAATACTTTTTAAGAACATAAAGGCCAAAAAGGTTGAGAGCCACTGGACTAAGCTACCAAGCTGCCAGTTCCTGTAGGGCTAATTTTATTTTTGGTTTGGATTTTCTGGTGTTGGCTTGAGGAAAGGTTGTAACTCATTAGCAAATTCAATTTGGTAGCAGCTAGATTAATATTTGTGAATGTGGGTGTCACTAGAGCACACTCGGAGAGAAACCCATTTTCTGATTGGCTCTGCCTATCCTGAGCACCAGATCCTTCGCTGCCACTGTCTTTTGGGATTTAGCTGTTAGCTATGGAACTACAGCAACACGTGTGAAGATTTTTAGGTCTGATTTTAAAATAACCAAAGTTTTCTTTAGAAATGGCTGAACCTGTATAGTGTAAACACTGGAATCAGGTTGCTATACAATTATGTTAGGCCAAATTATATATATTGCAAATACAAAGATTCTGCAACAGAATTTTGACAGGGACTTAAATCCTTTCTCACACTAAAAACACTTAGAAAGGAGTATCATGCAGTGATTAAGAGTTCAGGCCCTGAAGTCAGGCAGAGTAGCTCTGAATATCACGTCTTGTGCTTTTAACAACATGGCCTTGAGAATTTTAATTAATTTTAAATTTAATTTTTTCTCTGTGACTCAGTTTCCTCATCTATAGAATGAGAAATTATAGTAATAGTTTCAGGTAGCATAGCAATTTTAAAATTAAATGAGACAATACGCAATGTGTTTGGTGTACATTATTTCATTTAACCTTCACAGCAACTTTAAGGTCTATATGCTGTTATTTTTCTACTAGAGGCCCAGTGCATGAATTCGTGCACCAGCAGGGTCCCTCGGCCTGGCCTGTGGGATTGGGCTGAAACTGGCTCTTCAACATCCCCCAAGGGGTCCCAGATTGCGAGAGGGGCCAGGGAGGGATGCAGGAGGTTGGCCAGCCAGGGAGGGCCCACAGGAGGGCTCCAGGGAGTGTCCAGCCCATCTCGCTCAGTCCCAATCGGCCAGACCCAGCAGCAAGCTAACCTACCGGTCGGAGCATCTGTCCCCTAGTGGTAAGTGCACTTCATAACGAGCAGTTGAGCAGCCTTAGCATATCATTATCATATTATGCTTTGATTGATTGAACAGACGACTGGACAATAGCACACTTAGCATATTAGGCTTTTATTATATGGGATTTTACAGACAGGAAAACTGGCATTTAGAAAAGTCAAATAGTTTTCCAAAGGCCATGCTATTATAAGTGGCAAAGTGGGAATTGCTTTTGACTGTGGCTCTATGAACAGCCATATTATTGTGTTTTCTTAGCAACAACGATTAGAAAACTGCCAACATCTCTCTTGTCCACTCTTTAGGTCAATACTCAGCTTTGTGTGAAATACACACAATCCTGAGATTCTTGGAAAGCAGGGTAAGAAAACGGCAGTGAGCTCAGATAGGGGAGGAAGGGAAGAGTTATTTGACAATTCCCCAAGATACAGAAACTGACAACTCCTCTTTTAGAGATGTTTTATAGTCATATAGCAATGATATATGCCACAAGTTTCCTTTAATATCTTTTGGAATAGGGTTGAGTATTTGTGACAGGTACACAGGAATATTTGTTTATACACTAAGTGATAATTGCTAAATGGCCTTAAGAAAGAAAAAGTATATTTCCTCATAAAAGACCCTCAATGAAGCATTCTAGATGAAAGGGCTTGAAGTAGTGTGAGCTACTCATGCTGTAACATCAGATGGGCAAGCTGAGGATGAGATGCCCTGGAGTTGGAGTAATCTGGGCCTTCATATTGTAATGGAAACACAGAGTAATTGTGACTATTTCCCAGATCTTGTTATTTAAGAAGCAATTCTATTTGGAGCAACATTTCATATGCATATATACACCAGACAAGTTGGGGGTGGCGGAAGACCTTGATGCTTCTTTATTTTATTTATTTATTTGTTTGTTTGTTTGTTTGTTTGTTAATTGTCACCTGAAGATATTTTTCCATTGATTTTTTTTTTTTTAAGAGAGAGGGAAAGACAGAGAAAACATCAATGTGAGAGAAAAACATTGATTGGTTGCTTCCTGCACAAGCCCTGACCAGGACCCAGGCTGGGGAGGAGCCTGCAACCAAGGTACATACCCTTGACCAGAATCAAACACAGAACCCTTTGGTCTGCAGGCCGATGCTCTATCCAATGAGCCAAACCAGCTAGGGCTTGATGCTTTTTAAAAAGACATTTATTGTAAATTCAGAGTAAGAGACTAGGTATTACACAGTTAATAATCTATATATCTCTCTATACTATGCAGATGTGGCTAGCCAGGAACATTCTCTATTTCCTGACTAGCAATCTGAAATTGTAAATAAATTTTTATATTTAATGTCTGTGGTTACCGCTTTTCTCTGAAATAGATGACAGGAATTGCTTGCAACTCAAATCATCTGATATTTCCTGGAGACACCATGCCCTTTCCCCCTCCTTCTATATTACAGTTACAAATGTGACTGCTGCATGAATTAGCGGTGAACCGGACTGAGTCATGCTTGAAGGAAGAGCTGCAGCTCAGCAATAAATCATGTCCATGACCCGTGAGTCAGGCTCTTCTTTAGCTCAGTAAACCATCATTTTGACCTGATTTTTCCATGGGAAAGGAGATAAGAAATTACATCTGTCCATGCAAAAGTTGGTAGTTTTCTGTTCCACTTGTTATTATTGCACTAGAGGCCTGGTGCACGAAATCGTGCACAGGTGGGATCCCTAGGCCTGGCCAGTGATCAGGGCCGATCAGGGCCAGTCTGATCAGTGCTGGGCTAGAGAGGAGGCAATGGTCAACGGGCCAGACATGGAAGGAATGGATGCCGGATGCTGCTTCTGCCATCATCGACCCCCTGCCACCGTGCAGTTCCCCACCTCCCCCCCTCCACCTTCCACTGTGGCAGGCTGGTGGCGTGCTGATCAGGGCCTGCTGTTGTGGGGGAGGGACAAGGCATGGGAGGTTAGCCACCAGCCCCAAGGAGGGAGCCAGCCCTCACCTCCCCTGGGAAAGGGGCCACATCCACCACCACCCACGCCTGGTTCCCCGTCCCAGCCCAGGGGCCAGCCCTGATTGGGCGATTGGGCCTGCCAGTCAGGGGGAGGGACCACAGGAGGTTGGCTGTGGGAGTGCACTGACCACCAGGGGGCAGCTCCTGCATTGAGCATCTGCCCTCTGGTGGTCAGTGCGCATCATAGCGACCAGTCATTCCAGTCGTCCAGTCACTTAGGCTATTATATAGATAGATAGGTTGATATTTGGAGCTATCATATCTCTCTTTCTTATTCAGGTTATTGCTGCTATTTAAATTGCTCTGGAGTTATTCCTGGATTAGAGGAGGCCAGCTGCAATAAGCTCCAACTTCAGTTTTCCCTCCTGCATCCTGAGGGCAGCACAGTTCGGGCTGTGGAAATAATAGGCTGATGCTCTGCATTTCTGTAGCACCTTCTACCCCAGAGCAGAAAATGGCCCTGTATATCCCTGTGACTTCATTTTTAGAGGTAAGAGAAATAAGATATTATGGTTTTTCTAAGATTACATATCAAATTATGACTGCACACGTTTTTAGTCCATTCACACATATTTCCTCCAGAGAAAAAAATAGTTATCATTTTATTTTATTTATGCTCAGGTCAAATATTCTTCAAGGTTAAAACAACAACAATAAAAGTTCCAAGAAGTCATAGGTAGAATTCACCCATGAGAAGACTATACTCAGTCTACTTGACACAACAAAAAAAGTAAATGCCTCATCTTGTAGGATTCCTTTTTTTTTAATTGATTTTTTTATTAAGGTATTACATATGTGTCCATTGTAGGATTCCTTTGAATAATCACCTCCACAGCACACCAAATGCTATATAAAAATTAAAACTCAGCACTCTCAGTCCCAAAACTTCAAGTTATCCTGATTCATTCCTCTGTCACTGTCTTACTCTTGATTTTCCATAGCTTCTAATCCTCCTTTTTCACTCACACCTAACTTTTAAAAATTGACCGTCAACACCATTTTCTTGGGTTTAAGCTTGTTGCCTCCTTGAACATGATTTAAATTTTTACTCCTCCTCTGACAATGTTCTTCCTGCATCTTGAATAAATCTTAGCATATACATTTTTTACTTTCAATATTTCATGTACTTCAAAATTATGTTTATTGAAGACAAAGCAATGGAATTAACTGTATATAATAAATATATATATATATGTATTTGTATATATGTATACATATATACACATATTTTTAAGTTATAAAAAATAAAGTTTATTTTAGCACATAGTGTTAAACAAAACTAAAGTGGCATACATTAGTAGCATAACTCAACATCCTTAATTGGGTATAAGTATGACACATTTTCTTGATTTCCTGTGTTCTACTAAATCTAATGTAAACTGCTCTATAAAACTGATATGCTAAAATTTAGCTTTATTGTTTTTGCTTACATTCTGATTCCAAACAAATCTTTTCATAACCTTCTTCTATCTCAAGATCCATCTTAATATCCATATCATCCAAGTATGGATCACCAGCCCCTGATAAATCTGTTCCATTTTCTTCATAATCTGTGGGAAAGTCTTCTCTTTCAAGTAACTTGATACTACTTTAAAGAAACTACTATAACTAATTTAAATAAATTCCTAATTGCTTTAAATAAATCTCTCCCTTCAACAAAGCCCCAGAAGTATCTCTTTTAAGACCATCCCTGTGGGTGGTAGTCTTATCCAATTGGTTCTGGCTTTGAATCTGGCAGAACTTCTTATGAGAAGGAAATGAGAAAAGAATGAAAGAAGGGGAAATAAAAATCAAACATGACTTATAAATAAGTATCTTCTGAGCTAAAATTTCTTTGGGGTTCCAAGGCAGCCAAAAGAACAAAAATTCAGGGGCCTAGTTTACAAACTTAAAAATGTCAGGGTAGCCTCCAACTGGTTTTGTTAGTGAAACTCCAGCTCTATCATCACTTGTATGTATTTTTAACCCACATTTTGTCAGGTACTGACTGTTTCCTGACATGTATGGAAATATAGAGTCTGCTGGGAAAATTTCCTAAGTCCTCTTACTCCAATTTCCCATGGGATCTGGGAAGCTCACAGCAGTAACCTTGGGCTTTACACTGAGCCTGAATATTCTGCTGAGCGCCACAGCTCTTTTTACATCAAGCAAAGGGAACTCTTTCTCAGGACCCACAGCTAGCAGTTGGTAGAGACCATGCTCTCACACATCATGCTCTATCATTTCTTGTTAATAGAGAATGTTTTTTAATATATTTTTATGGATTTCAGAGAGAAGGGAGAGGGAGAGAGAGATAGAAACATCAATGATGAGAGGGAATCATTGATTGGCTGCCTCCTGCATGCCCCACAGTGGTGGTCAAGCTTGCAACCAGGACCTCTTGATTATAGGTCAATGCTCAACCACTGAGCCATGCCTGCCAGGAAATAGAGAAGTTTTTAGAAAAATATAGACATGGATTCAGATTTCTGACCTGATCCTTATTATGTGATATGGTGAACATTTCTTCATGTGAAAATTAGTAATGATAATACTTGCAGATGTATTATGAGATTAAAATAAGAAAAGTATGTTTATATGCATCTATCAAAATGCCTGAATTTGAGCATGTTCCAAATATATGTACTGTCTCTAAGTAACTAAAGGAAGTTTCAAGTTTCCTGTCATTGTATTAGTGATGTCTTCTGCATCCATCTTTTATTAAATCGGTGCATCATCCTTCTGTAGAAACAGAATAATCACTCTATTTAAGAGACAACTGAGAAGTCTCAACCATGGCAGAGTCCATAACTGAAGTGTATTAATTTCCATCTGAACATTCTAAAGTGGCCAGTGTAGATGGAAATGCTTATGTCTTTCTCCAGCAGGTATGTCATTTCCCTTACATATTTATTAAATTAGAGATGCATCATTTTTATCTTCTCTAGAGCAAAGACGGAAAGTTTAGTAATCCCATCAAAATGACTTCTGGACATGTTTCCATGTATTGCAGTTCCAACACATCCTTCCTGAGTTTAACTGATCTGAGATCAAAAGCTTAATACAAAATATAATTTTTTCAATGCCACGTAATCCAAAGAAGGCTTTTTTTCCTAAACACATGATAAATCTGACTGCAAGCTGCCTCTCTGGAATCAATCTGACAGTAACCAAAAACAGACAGAGAGACCTAGATTGCACAAGCGAAAGAAACATGAGCAAACCTTCATACTTCTATTTCTGGCTTCCCTTTTGGAAAGCTGCTAATAAGTGAGATAAAGGAGTCCGTCTTAACAATACAGCTCATTTCCATTTATAATGACTTGACTATATATGACAATCTTTGATTCAGTGGATTTGTTGGAAAATTAAGCTAGTTGTGTAAGATGGCTTACTTTATTCTTCAAGTCATTTAATATAAATAGAACAATGACAGCAATATTACTGGAATTAGGTTTTCATGTGTGTTTGGGTTAAAAACAATTCACTTCAAAGGCAGAGTCATCTACCTTCCTTTATCATCTTTAATAATTCATACCAAAATTCCAATGTGCATGCTGTAGGCATTTGTTACTTCTTCTGGGAATGTTTCTGTAACATTGACATATTTTTTTTTTTTTACCACCATGACTCTTTTTTTTTTTTAATATATTTTATTAATTTTTTACAGAGAGGAAGAGAGAGGAGAGGGATAGAGAACTAGAAACATCGATGAGAGAGAAACATAGATCAGCTGCCTCCTGCACACCCCCTACTGGGGATGTGCCCACAACCAAGGTACATGCCCTTGACCGGAATCGAACCTGGGACCCTTCAGTCCGCAGGCCGACGCTCTATCCACTGAGCCAAACCGGTTTCGGCACCACCATGACTCTTATGTAGAACATTACATAGAGTGGAATATCATGATTGTGTGTGACTCACCTCTACTTTCAAAGTATCCTGATATCTATTTTGTGCAACATTTCCAGATTCTTATTCCTAAAACACAAGCTGGGCAAGCCTCTACCCCATAACCATACTTGTAAAAAGGCTTTCTATCTACATCATCCCCCTACCTAATACCTCACTACACAAATCCTTCAGTTCAACCTAATTGTTCTTCTCACTGCTACCCAATCATTCATGAGTATGTATCGTTGAAAGGAGTTTCTAGGGGCAAAATAGGCAGGGTTAGTTAGTTTTATGAATTAGGGGGTCTATGGGGGAACAAGGCATAGTTTGTCAGGGTCTTGGAGCTGCCGAAAGGCATACATTCACAGAGAACAAAAGGTGCCACAGGATAAGGAGAGAGAAAGACATCCATTCACAGAAGATAGGAAAAAGGCACAGGATATGGAGAGAAAGAGGAAACAAACTTTCACAGGGGATAGAGAAATGCTGACAAATGGGAGAAAGAGGAAAACAGATTTTCACAGGACATATAGAATTCTACCACTGAAGGGGGAGAGGAAGTGGGGGGCACCACATGGGGTTTGGGCTTTGAAGCTGATATCCTACCAATTAGAAGGCAGCACCAAGAAACAAAGAACTGCAGCCTTTATAAACCTGAGGAAGAGGAGCTTAGTGGGCTACCCCCTTTGGGACCCCCTCCCTACCTGGGAGTCTGTACTTGTTTCCAATAAATTTCCACCTTTTCATCTACCACCTTTTGTCTGTGGCTTCATTCTTCGAATCCACCTGGACAAGAATCAGGGAAAGAAATCACCCTTGCATCCTGCTCAGAAAAACCACCTGACTCATCATGATTTACACTATGGCCAATCCTCATAACTAAAACATATTTGTCCTCATTTTCTTCCTTCATAAGGAAGGTTTTTGAGATTTGGGAGAAGCTGTTCAAGTATGGTGTCTTTCCTTAGATATGCCTATTTTTTTTCATTGATTTTAGAGAGTGGAGGGGAGAGAGTGGTGAGAGACATACATCGATCGGTTGCCTCTCATGCACCCTGACTGGGGATCAAACCTGCAACCCAGGTATGTGCCCTGACTGGGAATAGAATCCATGACCTTCTGGTGCACTGGACAATGCTCCAACCAACTGACAGTGACCAGGGCTATAAATGCTGATTTTAGATTAATACTCTAAGGAAATGAAGATTGATATCAACAAAAATGGTAGAACAGGCAGCTCCAAGCCCTAATCCCTTAAAAACATCAAAAGTCAAGCAGAACTCATCAAAAGCAAATTTTTCAGAATTCTAGAAAACAGTAAACGTTTTATAGCAAACCAGTAAATGCTGAATCAATAAAAAGGCAACTTAAAACAGTAAGAAAGCTTTGTGGCATTTTTATTTGCCTTCACTCCACCTCCTCCCTAGTGTGGTGGCAATCTTGACATGGTAGCATCTTATGCTTCTAGGATAGGACCCTCCCTGGTTCTTGATTTCAGAGGAAGTAGATTTGCAAATTATTGTATAGATTTTTTTCTAACCTGTCTGAGGGCTACCTGAAGGACTGACTGACAACAAAGCACTCATTTCTGTTTTGCCTAGCTCAGAACTCAGTTTTCAAAAGCAGTAACTGGAATCTCAGAGGGAAGTCGGAGAGGGTGGGTGGGTGGGAGGTAATCAACCAAGGACCCTGTATGCATATATGCATGGCCCATGGACATAGACAACAGGGTGGTGAGGGCCTGGGCAGGGGAGGGGGGTTCGCAGGGGAGGGCTGGAGGTCAATTGGGGAAGTAGGGGGATATACGTAATACTTTCAATAATAAAGAATTATGTGTGTTGTTTTTTTTTTTTTAAAAAAAAGGCAGCAGCCATTCCTTGAGGAATGCTGCAGGGCAAACTAACAACATGCAGATGCCTAGCACAAAAGAATACAGTAGAGGGGGGTGAGGGCATGAGTGGGAGGATTGGGGAGCAATGGGATGATAAGGACACATATGTAATACCTTAATCAATAAAGAAATAAAAAGAATACAGTAGATATACAATAGTCAGCCTAAAGCCCAGAGGAATTGCGAGGGGAAATTTATTGGAAATTAGGATATTCAAAAGAACCATTTAGATGGAAAAATTGTAAAAGTCATCCACTTTTCCAAGTTAAGATGCATACTCAAAAAAGACTCCAGCCTTTCAGTTTGGACTGATCCGTAGGCTCACTGAAAGCCTGCCTAAGAGTGCCCCAGCACAAAATCAATCAACAAAGCCCAGAAGAGTTGTGTTTTTTCTTTCTTATTTTTTAGCATTAAAGGAAATCTCTGTCAAAATATTAGAACATGAACTAAAGGAACAGAGACTTTAATTACCAATAGGCTAAGGAATACAGTCTTTGTAAAATAGTTTGTAAAAGTCACTAAACAAATGGACTACTCCAGCCTTCAATAATTAAATAAATAAATAAATAAAAGCAAACTCTGAGAATAGAGAGACTCTGACTGCCAGAGTAACTACATTACAACATTAAATGTTCCATTTTCAACAACTACAAATACAAAAAAGAAAGTATGACCCATTCAAAGGCACAAAATTTATTGACATAAATCATTCTCAGGAAGCCCAGATATCAGCGTTACTTACTCAAAGACTTTAAAATAATTGTCTTTAAGAGCTGATGGAAAACATGGAGAAATAACTAAAGGAGATCAATAAGTAATATATGAACAAAATGAGATTATCATAAAGGCAGAAATTATAAAAAGGAACCAGACAAAAATTCTAGACCTAAAAAGTACAATAACTGAAATGAAAAGTCTGGTAGAGAGGTTTAAGAACAGATGTGAGCATGCAGAAGAAGAATCAAACTTAAAGT